>NC_039364.1:120891248-121025593 GCF_003573695.1 Papaver somniferum
AAAAAAAAGGAAAATAAAAATTATTACAATCCCAAATAAATAATTAAATTAATTATTACAAGCCCGAATTTGAATTTAAATGAGGCCCAAGTGGGTTAACTCATGGGTTAGGCTTACTTGATTTTTGGAGGGAAGCCCAAAAATAGGCTTTTGGTCCCCTTTTAGTTGCACAGCCCAGTTGGGCTTTAGGATCGTCCTAAGTAGCTCACGCCCAAGCCCAACAACAGTTGGAGTTGGTTCAGCAACACAAGCCCAGGAGGATCAGCTGCGAAGCCCAGGAGCAGAAGATCACGAGCCCAGCAACAGAAAAAGGCAGAGCCCAGCAGCAGCAGGTGACTAAGCCCAGTTGCAAAGTTTGGCGAAGCCCAGCTCAGGTGGCCAGCAACACAGCTCTGCAGCAACTCAGTGGCACCTGCAATGATAGTGAAGAAGCTCAGACAACTCAGTGCAATGATCACAGTGCAATCATTGTAGTGCAATGATAGCAAGGCAGAACTGCAATGATTGCACAAGCAGTGTGCAATGATAGTGAAGAGGCTAAACAGAAGTTGCAATCATTGCAGTGCAACGATTGCAGAGGTTATGTAGCAATGATCTGGTGCAAGTATGCAATGATTTGCTGAAATGATTGCAGGTCAGGACAGCAAAGGAAATCAGCAGCAGCAAGCACCACTCCCCGGCAGCGGCGCCAAAAACTTGGTGTGCTTGGGAACGACACACAAAAGACTTGCAAGTATACAAGGTCAAGTTTTAGTATAGAAAGTAAGAATGGGATCAGTCCACAGGGAGTGGGAGCATACAAGAAATTATCCTAAGCTATCAATGGGTGCAAAGCACTATGGCAGTGAGCAAGGCAAGGTAATATGGCAGATGCAAAGAACCAAAACAGTTAACAAACCAAAGCAGTTAACACAAGATGGCAAAACAGCAAAGATTAAATGGCAGAGGATATAAAATAAAAATAGCAGGGAACCAAGGCTGTAAGCCAAGGGCAGGGGGAGTTTGTGCACTGATTTCAGTGCACAACAGCTTCAAAATGCAAGAAAAACAGTGAAGGAAAGTAAATTTAGCAGGGAACAAAATAGAACTGAAATTATAAGTGATTGTAAAGGATTTGTGGTTAAGCCAAGGCTTAGAATCCACCTTGTGTCCTAATCAAACAACATATTTCTAGGTTGAGTTGAATATCCTATGCATACATCTAGAAATGGAAGAGAACTAACTTGCTCATTAGTTTGCCCCTAGTATTGACTGTCTTTTGACAGAACAGTCAATCACAGGCACTATGAGCATTAGTTTCTTCCAATTGCTCAAGCAAAACAGGGCATGGAGTTAACTATCCTAGCAACTTGTCATTTGACAGTGCATAAGGCTTCAACTGAGCCTTAGCTTAATGCTACTTAGCTCATGCTCAACATATTACATACACAAGCATTCATCATACAAGATAATTCAAACACAACACACAACATTCAAAAATCAACTGTGATAAAGGGACTGAATTTGAAATTGTAATGAAAATTTCTTCAAATGTCTACTGGCTAGTCCAGAGATGCCGAATTTTACAACCCCTAACACCCTTTTATAGTTACAACAAAAAAATTCCAAAATCCCCAAATCAGTGAAATTAGGGTTTTACAAAAAATCCTTACCTAATCTCTGAAAACGATTGATAGCTCTCACCCATGCTTCCTTGTCGTCTGCTGATGTTACCCATGCCTTCGATTTATCCTCTAACCTCACCTATTTCATCAACTCCTAACCTAGGGTTCCTGTGAGATGAAACGATTAGGAGGTGATGTAATAAGTGGCTAGAAAAGTATGTCTTGGTTGTTAGAAGTGATGATGGCTCGAGTGGTGGTGGTTGAGTGATTTGGGGGGAGAAGATGGTGGTGATTGAGTGATTTGGGGGAGAAGATGGTGGTGATGGAGACAGCGTCGCTGTTGCAGAAGAGGGGAAGAAGGAGATGGCTCGATGGGTTTTGGGCTAGGGTGTGTTTGTTTTGGGTATAGGGTTAGGTTGTTCGAGTGTGAGGCGGGTACAACAAATCTTGATGTCTTGCGAAGCTGAGCCGTGGGATAATATCTTCTGGGACGGATCTAACGGCGAGATGGAGACAGATCAAGAGCGACCGTTGGATGCCTGATACAACGAAACTGACGGCTCAATATGGAGTTAGGTGCTGTAGTGTTAGACGGGATCTTCAGACTTTGATGTAATGGCGATGCTGCGACCGTAGGATGCTGAGATGATCCAATCTGACGTCTAGAAAGGGAAACGGGTATGGATATAGGAAATGGACTTGGGTGAGGGTTTTGGGCATTGGGTATGCCAAGCCCATATCTTCTTTAAGAACAATTCTTCCTCTTCAAGCCCACTTCTAGCCTTTTGGTCTTGTGCACAACATTCTTCGCGGCTTCCTTGTGTAATTCCTCCCGGCTTTTCACTACTTTTCTGCTCTTTTCGCTCCGCTATTCATCCAAACTTTATTTATTACCTAAAAATGCAAAATTAATTAATAAAAATATTTATTCTTGAAAACAATGAAAATACAGAATATGGGATAAAATGTAGAATTAATGCACAAAAGATGAGTTAAATGCCAAGAAAAATATATAGAAATATGCACTTTTTAGCACTCATCAGCTTGTGTAACCGTACCCAAACTTGTATATTTGTTGGTTCAACAATAGTCAACCAAATGGTTATCCATATGATCACTTTCATATCAACCATATTATTCTTCACCGTAACTAGTTCAAGTGACTCAAATGAACTAGTTAGAGAGTTGTTCAATTGCAAGGAAATCTTATGTAACTACACAAGACACAATCGAAGAAAAAACAGTTTGATTCACTCGAATCGGTTCATGAACTATATATCCACGGTTTGCAATTTTCATTCCTTAGTTTATATAAGAATAAGTTCACAAACATCATTTTTAGATATAACCTACTCAAGTTCGCGTATTGGGTTCGCGGACTTAAGTTCCCGAACGGAGTTCACAAACTCCAGCAGAATTTCTCGGGTCGAGAACTTCTGCCAGTTCGCGAACTTGGCTCACGCCACTATTCCGGTTCTCTTGATCAACAAAGTTCGCAAACTTCTGTTCAAGGAATAAGGACTTATACATATATGTGTTTCCACAACAATTCTTATATCCTCCAATGGTTATATTATCTAAACTCTCATTTCAATCATTGAAACATTCTTAGAGGACGTTGATATTCTGTAGTTGTTATTCACAAACTATTTTTCGTCAAAATAAGCAATTTTCAAAGTGATTGAAACTTGTCATGACTTTCGTCACTAGGTAAAGATGAACATGGCTAAAGCAAAAGCTTACCAACACATATTTCGAGAAATAAATAGGCGAGGTAAACTCGGCTCGAAATAGCAAATGTGTATAATCTAAGTCTATATAGCAAAACGACTTTTGTCTCAAGATAGGAGATAAATAGACTTATGAGTGATAGATAAGTTCAAGTCTCCAAATACCTTTTAGTCGATGAAGATCCACCGGTTCCTTGAGTAGTCCTTCGTTTTGTATGATGATTGACATGGAGTTCTTGAGCTCAACTACACTTTCTATCCTAGTCCGAGACCTTAGCTATAGTAGACTAGAAATCAAGACTTATAGTTTTGATCACTAACATTGACAAACATGCTTGAGATAGCAACGCATGCGAGTTCGACCGAGCAATGCTCTAACAATCTCCCCCTTTTTCAATTTTAGTGACAAAACTATCAATACATATGGAATACAAAAAAAATAAATAAATTAACTTTTGTAGCTCCTATTCCACATGTCTAATCTTCAACATTACTTGAAATCTTCGTCACTTCCAAGTACTCCAATGATACCAAAGGTTGTAAGTTCAGCATCATCGTTGTTGAAAATCCGTAGCTATAACAACGAGAAAACAAGAGTTCTCAATCATTGTTATACAGTGTCATAGTATCATTACACAGCGTCAAAGTTCAATTGTATCACAACTTCAACAACAATACTATGGTGATATGTATCACTCCCCCTTAGTCAATACTCCATCTCACATGGAAACCACTCCCCCTTACATAATGATCCGAAAACCATATGTATTTGTAGTGTCAACTACATATTAATTCTCCCCTTTTTTGTCAATAAAATTGGCAAAGGTACAAGAACGGGATCCTAATGAAATTTCTGAAAGAGACATTTCATGACCAAAAGAAAGAAACATATATCATCTTATTTAGATCCAATCATAAAGCCGAAGCTAAATGCATTCATCAAGGAGTTTATAAAGATACAAGATAACCTCTATAATATTCTATAGCTGCACTCCCCACAAAGATTTGGCAATTAAGCACAAGTTCAATTAAGAACTCTCCCTCATAATATGTCATTCCCAAAGGAACAACAAGAGCGACCTTAATTTCGAAAGAAAGGAATGATTTCTTTGGACATAACAAATCACATACAAGTATGAATTTGAATCCAAAATACTCAATTAAATTAACCACAAGCGAACCCATGATTAATTCAATCGAAAATGCTCAACATAAGTGAACTTATGGAGACTCAAAAATATACAATTAGATTAATCACAAGAGAACCCATAATTAATCTAATCGAAATACACAACCAAACTAATCACAAAGGTAATCAATTTAATTGGTCATGCTCATCATAAGAAAACTTACGGAGCAACAACTAAATAACCAAACAAGATGATTAATTTAGTTGAATATGCTCGACATAAAGTACCTCACGGAACAACAACTAAGCTAATCATAAAAATAATCAACTTGGCCGTTTTAGTGCTCAACATAAGAAACTTTATGGAGCCTCACAGTAATACATAAAATATGGATCAGGGAAGATCAATATTGCGGAATACACAATGATTCATTCTATTTTCCATCATTATTCGCGTAACGATATTCAATAGACATAATCCTTGCAAACAAAACATTTTAACCTATCTTTCATCAATAATTGACATAATAGGCTTAACTTTTTTATTTGTCAAAAGTCTATTCATTCTTTCATCAATACATGCATATCGACATACGAAAACAAGGTATGGGACAATCATAGTTCACGGACGCAAACACACATATCCCATAACAATTTTGCAATATATAAAACCATAAAGATTAATACTGCAAAAATCATCTTCCAAACAAATTTAGAATGTAAACCAATAAATCTAAAACATGAAGATGAAAACGTTGGACATAGTTATGTGTAATCACAATAATGGCTATTCCAAACTCTAGTTATTCTTCTAACAAAAACAAGAAAAATTAAGATTTACTAGGCAATAAGACCTTTGAAGAATTCTTTATCGTCCCCGAACTCCTTGTCGTCAACAACCATTGGGACATAAGGTTCATCAAGGTAGGAGTTTATATCAATAAACCTTCTTGGCTGATGATGTCGAATTAGGGCCTTCTGAATCTCATGAGTCTTATACACAAAAGCCTTTATTTGTTGAATCTCCTTTCGTATCTCCTTCAACTCTTCAAGAACATCAGAAAACTTCTGAGAGTTTGAAGGAACGGATCTTGGCTTCCTCACATTCCTTCTCTTTCTTTTCAAGGTAGGAGATAACGGAGATTTCTCTTTTTCCTTCATGATTGATGGCCTAACAATCATATTAACATCTTTTCCATCAGAAGACATCACGCTTGGAGTATCCATAACGTATGGGTTTGTGAGAGGAAATCTCAAATTGAACTCAATAAGTAATCTTGAGATAAAAAGAGGTTTTGAGGAAGGAAAAAGGAATGTAGGGTTTCGAAACCTTTAAACAGGTTCGTACACGTCCAACTCACAACCCTATAAAGAGTAGAATTGTCGATAATAACCCTCTTTTGTTGATAGACAGGGAAGAACAAAAACTAAGAAAAGAAGAGAAAAAAAAAAACTTTCCTAAAGCCTGAGAGGTACAAAATCATTGTGTCTTTTGATCAGGCACATGAGACAAGATTTCCAAAATAACATAATCAAGTTGCGTTGCGGTGAACAACAATTTGTACACCATTTTCCTCTTGAGAGGAATCCACAGACCTCTGTCTATCAAAACGTCTCGACCATCCTTTCTTCTCTAATGGTCTTGGTTTATTCTTGGAAACTAACTTCTTAGACGAAGATAAAATACTACATACCTCAGCGGTCTTCTGAGCAAGTTTAAGCTTATTTGCTAAATGATTTGCTCTTCGTTGCGTGCCTCAATTGGTGTTTGTACTTGTAACACTTTGAAAGTTCATGACCCTTTAGAGAATAATACGAGCACGTCAAAATAGAATAAGAGTCAGGCTTCTGAGATGTGCATGCATCTAGACACATGGTGGAACCTGGAACATTACAAACAGAGTTTCCAAGAAATGGGTCAATTTTTTCTTCCAGATTAGTTGGGTTTTCTTCTGAAAGAATATCGAGACTGATGTATGCATTGCTACAGTTATGAAAATAAATATTTTCACCAAGAAGTGCAACACTTGATATCTCGTCTTCATTAGAATCATAGTTGTCAGACATTTCATCAAGAGTTGCAGCAAGACCTTTGTTCCCAGTGTATTTTCTACGATTTGGACACTCGTTTGAAAAATGACCAAATCCCTTACACTTAAAGCACTGAGGCATATCCTCATCATCAGTTTCATCTGTTTCCCTGTTTTTAGGAGGAATACAATTATGAGGTTTAACTGATGCTTTAGGATTATCTCTGGAGAACCGTTTACTTCTCTTCAACAGAAGATCCCTAAACTGTCTTGTGATCATCGAGACCGACTTGTCAAGATCTTCATCTGATGAATCTGTCTCAGAGTGATCATCTTCAGAGATATACACTTTTTTACTCTTATCAAGTAATTTAGTGTCCTTTTGTGCTTTGAACGCAACATCCTTAGTTTTGGATGAATGTTCGTGATCAAAGATCTTAAGCTTCCCAACCAGCGTATTTCTGGAGAGATTATCAAGGTTATTTCCCTCAACGATGGAATGCTTCTTAGAATCGTATCTAGATGGCAGCGATATGAGAATTTTCATCACAATGTCCTTTTCAGGAATAGTCATACCCAATGCAAAAGATGCATTAACAATTTCATACACTCTGTGATTAAACTCATCAAATGTATTTTCATCTGCCATATGAAGGTTTTCCCAATCGGAATTAAGGTTTTGAAGCCTAGCTTCCTTTTCACTTTAGTTACCTTCCAATACGGTTTCTAAGATATCCCACACATCTTTAGACCTCGTGCAATTTGACACATGATGCTGAAGATTTGGGGTAATGGCATGTATGATGGCGTTCAAACCGTCGGAATTTTGCTTTGCAGCATTTATCTCGGCAGGGGTGTATTCACCAATATCTTTGGGAACGTTTACATCTCCAACTTCCACGACGGGAACATTATAGCCATTAACAACATATACCCATGATTGAAAATCACGTGCTTGAAGAAAAGCTCGCATAAAAATTTTCCACCATAAGTAATTAGAGCCATCGAAGACTGGTGGTACGTTAATTGAGATAGCAGCTTTGTCCATAAAATCAGATCGCTACAAACACAGACTTGTAAGGTCTTAAACGTATTTGCCTGCTCTGATACCAATTGAAAAAGTGGGGGTACAACAACCACACCCAATATTCCACTTATCAATCTGTATGGACAAACTCCAATATACTTTCTAGAGAATCAACTAGACAGTCAGACTCAATCTAGATAAAAAGTATATCAAAGAGTTTATATCTCTATCTCTCGATTTGATATATACTCAAGCAAATAGAAATCTGCGAGTCTTTATCAAATAGTAGAGAGATAACTTGGATGGTACCAAAGACCAAATATCCAAGTGTCAATCAATTAAAATCAACAACCAAAAGGTCGGATATTCTAATTGATTGAACAACGCATAACCTGTGATATTTCAATTATATAACAAAATATAATGCGGAAAAGAAATAACACAGACACCAGAATTTTGTTAACGAGGAAACCGCAAATGCAGAAAAACCTCGGGAGCTAGTCCAGATTGAACACACACTATATTAAACCGCTACAAACACTAGCCTACTCCAAATTAACTTCGGTCTGGAGTGTAGTTGAACCCCAATCAATCTCACACTGATCCAAGGTACAGTTATGCTCCTACGTCTCTGATCCGAGAAGGATACTACGTACTTGATTCCCTTAGCTGATCTCACCCACAACTAAGAGTTGCTACGACCCAAAGTCGAAGACTTTAATAAACAAATCTGTATCACACAAAAAAGTCTACGGTAATAGATAAATCCATCTCCCACAAATACACCTACGAGTTTTGTTCCGTCTTTTGATAAATCAAGGTGAACAAGAACCAATTGATAAACCAGACTTATATTCCCGAAGAACTGCCTAGTATTATCAATCACCTCACAATAATCTTAATCGACGCAGCGAAAAAAGATATTGCGGAATCAAAAACGATGAGACTAAGTGTTTGTGATTTCCTTTATATCTTGTCTATCAGAGATATCAATCTCAAGCCAATTATTACAATTTTACTCGTACAATAGATACAACAAGATCAGATCACACAACTACAAGTAGTATCGGTCTGGCTTCACAATCCCAATGAAGTCTTTAAGTCATTAACCTGGTTTAGAAGAAGAAACCAAAGGTTAAAGGAGAATCAACTCTAGCTTAGCACAACTAGTATCACATAGAAGGTGTGAGGATTAGGTTTCCCAGTTGCAAGAGTTCTCCTTTATATAGTCTTTCAAATCAGGGTTTGCAATCAATGTTAGCTTGGTAACAAAGCATTCAATATTCACCGTTAGATGAAAACCTGATTAGATTCAAACTAATATCTTTCAACCGTTAGATCGAAAACTAGCTTGTTATGCACAAATGAAATGCACGTTTCTAGGCTTGTGTAACCGTACCCAAAATTTTCCATTTGTTGGTTCAACAATAGTCAACCAAATGGTTAGCCATATGATCACTTTCATATCAACCATATTCTTCTTCACCATAACTAGTTCAAGTGACTCAAATGAACTAGTTAGAGAGTTGTTAAATTGCAAGGAAATCTTATGTAACTACACAAGACACAATCGAAGCAAAAACGATCTGATTCACTCGAATCGGTTCATGAACTATATAGCCATGGTTTGCAATTTGCATTCCTTAGTTTATATAAGAATAAGTTCACAAACATCGTTTTTAGATATAACCTACTCAAGTTCGCAGACTGGGTTCGCGGATTTAAGTTCCCGGACGGAGTTCACAAACTCCAGCAGAATTTCTCGGGTCGAGAACTTCCGCCATTTCGCGGACTGAGTTCGTGGACTTGGCTCACGCCACTATTCCGGTTCTCTTGATCAACAAAGTTCGCAAGCTTCGGTTCAAGGAATAAGGACTTATACATATATGTGTTTCCACAACAATGCTTATATCCTCCAATGGTTATATTATCTAAACTCTCATTTCAATCATTGAAACGTTCTTAGAGGACGTTGATATTCTATAGTTTTTATACACAAACTATTTTTCGTCAAAGTAAGCAATTTTCAAAGTGATTGAAACTTGTCATGACTTTCGTCACTAGGTAAAGATGAACTTGGCTAAAGCGAAAGCTTACCAACACATATTTCGAGAAATAGATAGGCGAGATAAACTCGGCTCGAAATAGCAAATGTGTATAATCTAAGTCTATATAGCAAAACGACTTTTGTCTCAATATAGGAGATAAATAGACTTTTAAGTGATAGATAAGTTCAAGTCTCCACATACCTTTTAGTCGATGAAGATCCACCGGTTCCTTGAGTAGTCCTTCGTCTTATATGATGATTGTAATGGAGTTCTTGAGCTCAACTACACTTTATATCCTAGTCGGAGACCTTTTCTATAGTAAAATAGAAATCAAGACTTATAGTTTTGATCACTAACATTGACAAACATGCTTGAGAAAGGAACGCATGCGAGTTCGACCGAGCAATACTATAACAGCGGGTAACCAAAACTCTCCACTCTCCTTCGACATTTTCTGTAACTCGTTTAGTTACCAAGCCCTTTGAATCACCAGACGATGTTGATTTGAGTGATGACAATCAGCATAAAAGTATATATTGTATCGTTAATTAGTTTTCCTCCCTATATAAATTTCAGTCGTTGAACCCCATTACGGATAGATAAAAAAGAATTGGTTCATGTGCAATATGAACTAGTTATTATTTCTAAGAGACTAATAATGATAAAAACCAGTTCTTTAATATGTTGATCATGATCACGGGCTACTGATTTCTGTGTTAAATATTTGTTAGTTGCACTGAAAGGTAATGGGCATAAGGTGCTTATCCACTTGAACCCCAAAGACCTAATTATATATTGCTAGGAATTACCAGACGATAATCATGAAAACAAATTTTTAGTTATATAATTGATTCGATTGGATTGAATAACAATATTTTTGGTTATTGAGATTAGGGCAAACTGAAAACAAAGTGAAAAAGAGAAGACAACAAATGAGTGTTTTGTTTACCCAAATCAATAAAGTTCACAAGTTTTGTAAAAGGTTGCATTTAACCATAGTGTGGGTTGCATTTAATTACTGCCAACGGAAATTCTTTATTGTTGTCTCCATACTAAAGATAGAATATCTAGATTCACTAAGCACAAAAATACATCTTATTTACTATGTGATAATAATAGTGAATATGTCCAGCATATTTTATTAAATGTCATGTTGGCACTAGTATATGGAATAGAGTCGGTCCTAATCTTTATAAGAATATTAGCAATTATAATCTTCATACTTGGTTGTGTACTATTTTAAATGTTAATAATATAGGTGTGCGGAAGTAGATACCTGGAAAATGCTAAAGGAAGACGTCAACATAGGTACCGGCGGCATAGCTCCAAAGAGCATAAACAACCAGCGGCCGCCCCAAGAATGACGCTGCCAAGAAGGAGATTCCACTGAAGAATCTAGGAGAACCTCCCCTTATCCATAATGAGAAGTCGAGAGGTGTTCCCATTTTGAGATACACGTGCATGGCCCAAAGCACATGAGTTTGCAGAGAAGAATCAAAAGCACACATGTACGGTCCTAGGAATGGGAGCTTGTTGTAAAAGGGTACGAAAGGACACATGTTGAGATTCTCACTCAAGGAATGTCTATAAATAGGGATATGCTCTCAGCTGACAGACCCAGTGGTCATTTTATGGAAAACCGTGTTCTACCCCTTGGAGAAAGTCGTTATACCTTACTTTATTTGTGCCCTATATATCATGTATTGTGTATATTTTAGCGACCACAGTGGGAAACTTGGTCAAAGAGATGTGTCAAAGTTCGCTGCATGGACGCTGAAGGGAATAACCGCTTCACTCAACCGCAGGTGTATGGATCACTCAATGAGGTCGAGCAAGTGCTGTATGACATATAAGAAAACGAGCGACAGCATCAAGTGTTGCTCGCAAGATTAGCGGTGCTTGACCCTCCACCAGAGGATCATCAAGATGAAGGTCCAGAATCACCCATGCGAGGTCAAAGATAGGGAGGCGGATTAAACCCTTATTAGCGGACCCGTCAGGAGAAATCACTAGACAATCAGTCGGGAAACCAACACATGTCTGAAGAGCGGGCTCACATTGCACTCTCTGACGGAAAGTTCACGAAACTTCTCGAAGAAAAAAACGGATTGGAGATGCAATCTAGCACTTACACGATAATGTCTCCTATTCCCCCAGAGATATTGGCCAGACCAATGACCGCTGAATAAAAAACGTCGAAGTCTAAAATATTTGAAGATAGTGGGAATGCTACAGAACACATGCATCACTTTACCATGTCCCTCAACGCATATACACAAGATGAAAATGTGTGTATGAGGGAGTTCGGTTGACACTAACGACGGACGTATTCACTTGGTACATCTCCCTAAATCCGAACAGTATACGCTCGTGGGATGAGATGCGCCAAGCCTTTGTGCAGTTTTACTCGAAACCAGTGAAGATCTCAATCATAGATTTTGGAAATGTTAAGCGTTGAAGTGGTGAGAAACTTAGGGCATTTGCAAGGCGCTTTTGGAGTGAATCTCTCAAGTGTCGGACTGAAGTCCAAATTTGTTCCCGAGCCGGAGACGTGCTGAATGTTTTAAAATGCTCGGATAAACATATTTGCAGACTTGGAAGAAGCGTTCGCACATACGAACGCGACTAAAGAGGAAATTGAGATAGTTTCAAAAGTTTGGCCTCGTTTCATTGCCTATGATAGAGAAGAAAGCTCTGGGGCTCCAAAAAAGTGAGGCTTTTCAGGGAACAATGACAAGCGTGCCAAGAGAGGATCCGAGCGAGAAATGCCAGACTTTCCTTGTTCCTATGAATAAGCAGTTGGATTAATAAAGGAATAAGTAAAAAATGGCGACATCGTATTACCTGAACCACGCAAGAAACCTCCCGATGCGGATAAGGGAAGCCCCCAGTATTGCCTCTTCCACATGAGAGTGGATCACCCAACTAAAAAGTGATGAACCTTTAAGTCAGTCATTTAAAATTGACAGCGTAACGGAGAAGTGGATGTTGGAGGCGGTAATCACATACAAAATGAACCCCCACCGGACCATCAGGTGGCGGCGTTCATCAATGACCTGATGAAGGGAGAAGTGTGTGCATATTCAGGAGGCAACGAGGTCGAGGAAATATATGTTATCTCAGCGGTTGATAACATGGAACAAATAGATGAAGCGGTAGCATAAAAACCGTTATTCGTCGATTTCTTAAATGCCTTGGTAGTCAGAGACATCTAGCGTCGGTGTTTTTGACCAGAATTGCTGCACAGGAAGACATTAACGCCTACTTGGATATGAGCCACTGATGTAATCACCTTTTGAGAAGAAGACATAAGGGTAGATTGCGATCACACGCGTCATTTATATCTAACATCCTCAGTAAGGAAAATTCGCTTAAGAGAGCCTTCATTAATACAGGGGCATCTCTTAATCTGATACCTTTGCACACCTTGAAAAGCATCGGAGTAAAAGAAGTTTCAAACCAGTATTCAATGCTTTTGAGATTTAATCCAGCATACAATCGGTAGGATTAATGTAGATGTTAAAGTTGGGCCAATCATGGCGGTCGAGCCTTTTCATGTGATGGAAGTAAATACAGCGTATCACTGTTAGAGCATTGCTCAGTCGAACTCACAAATGTTGCTATCTCAAGCTTGTCGTCAAATTTAGTTGTCAAAACTATATCTTGATTTTTATACTACATTTAGTCAAGTCTCGGATTAGGATAGAAGTGTGTAGCTGAGTATCGGATATCACTTGGTTCTACCGTTTGAAGGCGAAGATCAACAGGAGCTTTGGAGAACTTCTTCAACAAAAGGTAAGTGAAGACTGAACCACCTATTTCTCAACTTTTTACCTTTCTATATTTGACACATTATCGCATGACTAAATTAGACAGTATATGCATAACAGAAATTTCGAGTCAAATTTATCTTGAATATCGTTCTCGAAATATAACTAAGCCTAAGAACATTTGTTCATACTTGATGAATTTGGTTAAAAACAGTTTATTGTTTTTAACCTAATTATGATTCAAGATTTAATCATTTGAAAATAGCATGGAACAGTGATATGTGTCATTGATGTTATTCGGGAATGTTTCATATTAATTATTAGAGAGATATGGAACTACTGTAAATCTGGATACATGACTGTTTACATACCAACTCACATACTGGGAGAACTGTTATAAGTCTAGAGCCGCAGTATATGTACCTTTGGTACGCATAACCGGAATCCATACCATAAAAAGTTTGTGGACTCGTGAACCAGGAAGGTATGCATACATAGTATGCAAACCGGAAAAGATATGTTGGTTTCCAAATCGAAAAGTTATGCATACCCAGTATGCAAACTATAAAAGATCTATGATTAAGGGTACACATACCCGGTACACGTACTATGACAAAAATATTCACGAACAAATACAATACATGTACTTACCCTGCCGAATATTTTCAGATGCATCAGAATTATTTCTATGAGATAATCAACATTTGGACAACTCTTTAAAAACACTATCTAGACATGTTTGATGACATTTGTGACGCAAGGTTAAAGTCTTATAGTGTTATATGAAAATGGTTAAGCATATTGTTCAATGGGCTAGTTTCAGCTAACCTTCATGAACATGCCATTGTACATGGTTCGGTTATGGTTAATCCTAACCAGAGTGTATATTTTGATATGTTAATCTCAAGTCAAGTTTTTCATCTAACAGTGATTATTGATTGCTTGATTCCAAAGCTACCTTAGCTTAAATCCAAATCAATCTTGATCTTGAAAGTCTATATAAGGAAAACCTAAAACAACTGGGATTTTTGAATCCCTGACACTATTCTTGTGTGTCCTAGTTGTAAACTAGAGTCGTCCTCTCCTTTAAATCTTTTTATATTGTGACTAGGGATTCGTAAAGCTAGGTCCAACTATCTTTATCTAATTATCTTGATATTTCGTGTATCCTGATCTTGCTTTGATTATTGAGCTTTGCTCCAACAAACAAGATAGATAGAAATCACAAAGTTTCTTCGTCTCAGACTTTGTTATTTCACAAGTTTATAAGTTTATACTTGTGAGGTGAATAATAATCTAGGCTGCTCTTCGGGAGTCAAAAGATCATATTTTGAGGTTTGCTAGACTTTGTTTATTGTAATCGATTTCCTACCCCACCTTGATCTTTGATCAGAACAGAAATCACATATAGGCTTATCTTTGGGAGGTAGATTGGTTTAAAGTTTTCAATTGAGTTGAAGCAACTCTTAAGACTGTAAAGGACGTCAGCTAAGGTAATCATTGCGCGGAGTCCTGCTAGGATTCAAGAGGCGTAAGGAGCGCGACTGTAACTAAAACTTTGTGACTGTAGATTCAGTCTCAATTACATTCCATTTCGAAGTTATGATAGTAGGCTAGTATCTGTAATGTCTTAAATATAGTTTGGCGTTCAAATCTAGACTAGGTCCCGAGGTTTTTCTGCATTTGCGGTTTCCTCGTTAACAAAATTTCCGGTCTCTGTGTTATTTCTTTTCCGCATTATATTGTTTATATTTGTAATTGAAATATCACAGGTTGTACGTTAAAATCAATTCAATTATATAAGTCCATCGCAATTTTTGGATACGACTTGATTGATTCCTGGATATTGATCTTTGGAATCGTCCAAGTACTCTCACGGTATAATCAGGGTCACAGACTTGTCTCTGTTTATATTCTGATTGTGAGAGAAAGATATATAAGATCTTCATACAATTCCTGATTGAGATTCATTAAGTTGAACTCTCAGAATTATATTCGAGTTTAGTCCATATAAGTTGCCTAAGAAAAAGTTGGTGGTGTAATTTGGTACCTCCGATGTTTTCAATTGGTATCGGAACAGGCAAACACGAGAAAGACCTAATAAGTCTGTGTTTGAAGCAATCTGACTATATAAACAAACAGGAGTGAAATCTCGATAAATGTACAGCCAGCCTTTAATGACACAAAGTACTTATTGTGGAAAATTTATATGCGTTCCTTTTTACAAGCCCATGACTTTCATACATGGAAACTTGTAGTAATAGGATACGATCCTCCGACAGTTGTTAGAGACGGAAACACTGTTGCGAAAGAACTAGCAGAATATAGTGAAACCGAGATAAATGTTGCAAAGCATAATTCTGACGGGTTAAATGCTATTATCCACGCCATAAACCAAGATCTTCAGCACCATGTGACATCGTGCATTAAGTCTAAAAATGTTTGGGATATCTTAGAAACCTTATTCGAAGGAGATACCTCTAAAAAAGAAGCTAGGCTTCAAAACCTAAATTCTGACTGGGAAAATCTTCGTATGTCTGATGAAGATTCGTTTGATGAGTTTAATCAAAAAGTGTCTGGAATTGTTAATGCATGTTATGAGTTAGGGAATACCATTCCCCAAAAGGACATTGTGATGAAAATTCTCCGATGTTTACCAGCAAGATACGAGTCTAAGAAACATGCCATCATGGAACGAAATAACCTTGAAACTCTTTGCAGAAATAGTCTCGTTGGGAAGTTGAAAATATTTGATCACGAGCACAGTATGGCTAAATATAACGTTTTTTCACTTGAAGACACAACCAATGTAGGCATAACTTCTTCGAAGGAAAGCTTATCTTGGGGTGACGACTGTTGTGTTGATCACGATGAATAAAATATATTCATGATCACACAACAAGTAAAAAATATCATAAGGAGGAACAGACAATCTGGGAAATAGATCTCCCGAATCAAACCCAAAATGATTTAATTATTCCAGAGAGAAGTTATCTTCAAAGAAATAATGCTCTCATAGGTTCACTTGATAACCCTGATGAGCTTACTTCTGGAAATCGGAGAGAAAATTCAGCCCCCTGTGCAGATATCTGTTGATTCTGATTTGGACTCTGATTCTGAGTCAGAAAAGGAGGTTTTAGAGTTCTTGAATAAAAGTGAATAAATTAACCGAGAAAACCTTTGTTCGAAGAAAATCTTGGAAAAACACGAATCATCTCTTCATGTGAAAATTGGCGAAACTTAATGAAAATTTCATTGGAACAATGTTTGTAAAAGATAATGAGATCTCGGGAAGCTTAGAAAAAATCTCAGCTACGTTGTTTGGGAAAAAGTCCTTTGGTAGCACTAATGGTATTGGGTTCACCAGCAAGATCTCAATCACCAACAACTGTTTCATCCCTGCCGGTTCATGTAAAGTGGAAACAGTTCATTGTGATAAACATGTAGATAATTCTTCTAAAGATGTGTCCTCTCTGCTTTCCTTCCTGGCTGCGGAAATCCAGGTAACGATTCTTTTATTGTTAGTTAATTGTTTTTCCTGTTTAAGAAAAGCTTGATTTTATTGCATATATTTTGCTTAACAAAATTTCGGTACAATTGATATTTTCCATTATGTTGTATGGATTGATTATTGTGATTCAATTGTTTTCGGTTAAGAAAAACTGTGTCAATTTTATTGACTTATTGATTTGGCATCTACTTTATTGTTTGGTATCAATTGTTTTTGCGTAATGAAATTCGGTGCAGTTGTTGTGTTTCCATTGGATTATTTTTGTTTCAATTGCTTTTGGTTGAGAAAAACTATGACAATTTAATGATTTGATTTGTATCTATTATTTTTGCTTAACGAAAATACGGGACCATATGTTTAGTCCATTAATTCCGAATAAGAGAAATTAAGTTAATTCTGATCTTAGTTTAGACTTATCAAGTGTAGAATTCGGTTATTCAAGTTTAATCGAAGTCCTTGACAAGAAAAACTAGTTAACTAACCGAGTGTTTGTCTTGTCTAAAGGAAGGTCTAACTTATTTTATGAATAATTAGAACCTGATAAGATAAATTGATTTAATTTTGATCTCTATTTATGTCTTATCGAAATAAGCGATTGTACATACACAATCGGTTCGGTTAAGAACTAAGTTATCTTAGTTGATTTATCGGCCTAAGGGAAAATTGCTTTGGGCAATTGTTTCCTTGATAACATACTAAAACAAGATTACTTTTGTAGTTTTGGTTTTAGTATTGGTTATCTAAAATGGTATGTGAAACCTTCGTGCTTAACTCTCATAGGTTGCACAAGTCTTATGAATTTGTAAGATCCTTTCGTTTTACACTTTTGTTTGTTCATTTCTTTGTCATTTTTGTGACAAAGAGTGGGAGAAATACGTGGAGTAAACTAGTGATTTATGATCACTAGGAAAGGATATATGTGCTTAAAACGTTATATCTAACGAAAGTGTAAAGCATAGACTACGGGGGAGAAACATCTCATCTTTCTATATAGTATTTCATACTACAAAGGGGAATAACAAAGATGTCCGGACTGAATATTTACCTAGATTTTCTTTAGGGGAGCAAAGCTTTTATTATTCAAATATCAACGACGACATTTATTTTTTGAATATATGCATGATATTGTGTTGTTGAAACTTGGAATCAAGGGTATGAAGAATGACTTATTTTGTAATTCTTTTATCTCCATATGTAGTAGAGTTTTGTCACTAAAATTGACAAGGGGGATATTGTTAGAGCATAGATCGGTTGAACCCACCAAGTGTTGGTATGTCAAGTTTGGTTGTCATATTTTAGTATCAAAACTCATCTAGAGTCGCTTGATTAATTACTACAGTCGTTTCCATTTAGGTTAGACCAGAAAGTCTAGGAATGTTGAGACATACAAGTATTACTATGCAGACCTGAAGAATGTGAAGAAGTAACGACTTCAACGAAGACATCATCCTTCCGCTTGAGGTTTGCAATACTGACTTGGTCTTGTTTCCATTCCTAGCGTATCTTTCGCGTCGTTTTATGTTAAAAACGTAACATGCGAAAATATATTCATGACACTCTAGTGATTAGACTTGGTCATAACATTATGATCAAAGTATCAAAGAATTTTATTGAATTACGAAGTATAACTGTTAGAGCATAGCTAGGTTGAACTCACCAAGCGCTGGTATGTCAAGTTTGGTTGTCATATTTTAGTATCAAAACTCATCTAGAGTCTCTTGATCAAATACTAGAGTCAACTTCGTTTAGGTTAGAATAGAAATTCTAGGAATGTTGAGACATACAAGTATCACTCTGAAGACCTAAAGAATGTGAAGAAATAACGAACTACAACGACGACATCATCCTTCCACTTGAGGTTAGTAATATGACTTGAACTATGTCATTCGTAACGTATCTTCAAATCGTGTTGTATTGAAAACATAACTGCGAAGATGAATGTATTGTACATATTGTATATAGTACTCTAGTGATGTGACATGATCATAGTATTAAGGAATTAGACTACGAAGTATAACGCTTATCTTTTGAACTTCGTAGATATGACATCGACATAATCTTGTATATAGTGTTAGGATTATGTGAACGGGTTATGGTGAAGATTTCATCCTAGGAAATAATGTCTTACATTTGTGAAAAAGCGGGGGTCTAACAACCACACCCAATATTTCTCTTAGCAATCTGTATGGACTAACTCCAATATACTTTTAAGAGAATCAACTAGACAGTCAGACTCAATCTTAATAAAAGTATATCAAAGAGTTATATCTCACTTTCTCGATTCAATACTTACTCAAGCAAATAGAAATCTGCGAGTCTAATTGAATACAAGAGAAATCACTTGAACGGTACCAAAGGCCAATGTTCGAGGATCAATCAATTTCAATCAACAACCAAAGGTTGGATTTACCAATTGATCGATTCAACGCACAACCTGTGATATTTCAATTATATAACAAAATATAATGCGGAAAAGAAATAACACAGACACTAGAAGTTTTATTAACGAGGAAACCGCAAATGCAGAAAAACCTCGGGACCTAATCCAGACTGAACACACACTGTATTAAGCCGCTACAGACACTAGACTACTACAAACTAACTTCGGTCTGGACTGTAGTTGAACCCCAATCAATCTCACATTGATCCAAGGTACAGTTGCGCTCCTTACGTCTCTGATCCCAGCAGGATACTACGCACTTGATTCCCTTAGCTGATCTCACCCACAACTAAGAGTTGCTACGACCCAAAGTCGAAGACTTTAATAAAGAAATCTGTATCACACACAAAAGTCTACGGTAATAGATAAATCTGTCTCCCACAGAAATATCTACGAGTTTTTGTTCCTTTTTTTGATAAATCAAGGTAAACAGGAACCAATTGATAACCCAGACTTATATTCCTGAAGAACAGCCTAGAATTATCAATCACCTCACAATAATCTTAATCGACTAGCGAAAGAAGATATTGCGGAATCACAATCGATCAGACGAAGATGTTTGTGACTTCTTTTAATCTTGCCTATCATAGAAATCAATACAAGCCAATCTTACAATTGTACTTAGTACGATAGAAACAACAAGATCAGATCACGCAACTACAAAGAAAATAGTTGGGCCTGGCTTCACAATCCCAATGGAGTCTTCAAGTTGTTAACCTACAGGGTCTCGAGAAGAAACCTAAGGTTAAAGGAGAATCGACTCTAGATTATACAACTAGTATCACACAGGAGGTGTGGGGGTTAGGTCTCCCAGTTGCTTTATATAGTCTTTCAAATCAGGGTTTGCAATCAATGTTAGCTCAGTAACAAAGCCTTCAGTATTCATCGTTAGATGAAAACCTGATTAGATTCAAGCTAATATCTTTCAACCATTAGATCGAACTTAACTTGTTACACACAAATGAAATGCACATTTATTTAGGTTTGTGTAACCGTACCCAAACATGTACACTTAGTTGGTTCAACAGCAGTTAACCAAATGGTTAGCCATATGAGCACTTTCATATCAACCATATTCTTCTTTACCACAACTAGTTCAAATGACTCAAATGAACTATTTAGAGAGTTGTTCAATTGCTTAGATCTGATAGAAGTATACAAGACACAATCAAAGCAAAAACGATTTGATTCACTCGATTCGATTCATGAACTTTATATCCACGGTTTGCAATTATGCATTCCTTAGTTTATGTAAGTTTAAGTTCACGAATAATCGTTTTTAGAAAATAACCAACTTAAGTACGCATACCGGTACGCGGACTTAAGTACCCGGAATAAGTTTGTTTTCAGTTCACAAACTCCAGCAGAAATTCATGGGATGTGAACTTCCGATAGTGCGCGTACTGGTACGCGAACATTAGTTCCGGTTTTCCTGAACAGCAAAGTACGCATACTTTGGTTCAAGGAATAAGGACTTACACATGTATGAGTTACCACACAATGTTTATATCCAACCATGGTTGTATATTCTAAACTCTTATTTCAATCATTGAAACATTCTTAGAGGATGTTATATAGTTGTTATTCACAAACCATTTTTCGTCAAAGCAATTTTCAAGTAATTGAAACTTAATATGACTTTCGTCACTAGTAAAGATGAACTTGGGCAAAGCGAAAGCTTGCCAACACATATTTCGAGAAATAGATAAGCGAGATAAACTCAGCTCAAAATATCAAATGTGTATAATCAAAGTCTATATAGCAAGACGACTTTTGTCTCAAGATAGGAGATAGAGTAGATAAATTTTTGAGTGATAGATAAGTTCAAGTCTCCACATACCTTTTAGTCGATGAAGTTCCACCAGTTCCTTGAGTAGTTCTTCGTTTTTGTATGATGATCGCCATGGAGTCTTGAGCTCAACTACACTTTCTATCCTAGTCCGAGATTTAGCTAAGAGTAGACTTGAAATAAAGACTTATAGTTTTGATCACTAACATTGACAAACATGCTTGAGATAGCAACGCATGCGAGTTCGACCGAGCAATGCTCTAACAATTTGTTTAAAGGAAGTACATTCATGAGCTTGTTTCGTGAATCGAAAGGGAAATCAATAGGCTTATTGGTCCGGCTATTGATTGCATATCTTTGGATGACCAATATGTGTGAGTTGGTAGAACCGATCTTAACTCAGGTTATATATCTTGGTATAACTGATCACAATACCTAGACTTATGATTTAGTATGACCGGTCTTGGTAATTGGTGTAACCGATCCTAAGTAATCACCATGTGATGGTATGATCGATCCTTGTAATTGGTGTGACCGATCCTAGTAATTGGTGTGACCGAATCATAAGTGCTGCGTGACCGATCTTTATAATTGGTGTAACAGTTCCTAGTGCCTGGTGTGACCGATCACAAGTAGATACCATGTGTAGATAAAACCGATCCTTGTAACTGGTGTAACCGATTCTAGTGACCGGTGTGACCGATCACAAGTAGGTACCATATTTAGGTATAACCAATCCTAGTGATTGGTATAACCGATCTGAACCCATGTATGTGACTTGGTAAGTCCGATCACAACTAACCATTGTGATTTGGTATGACCAATCACATAGTAGTCTTGGAATATTGGCAAACCAATTCTAAACTTGTTTGGAAGTGTGGTATAACCAATTCCAAGAAAGAAAATCGATGTAAATATGAAACTTGTTGGAACATGAGCAGTAACTCTTATCATTTATTGTTCAATGCTATTCCTTGGTACTTAAGGTGATCCTGTACTGAAATAAATTAAGAATCTTTTAACTAAGGTTTTTGGTTTTATATGCTTTAGTTACCAGCAATTAATGCATAGCTCTTGAGAATAAAAATTATTAATATGCATTTTCTAATTGGAGATTTTCAATTGAGAGATTTCGGAAATATTGGACAAGCATTTATTGAAATTCGAAAAACTGAATTTGGCATTTATTGCATTTTTTGAGAATATTTCGGTCGGTGTCCAAACATCCTTGGTCTGTAAATACCTAAGTTTGCATTTCTAGCAAGCTATCATAAGATCCAGGCAAACTTCATTTTTTGTTGTTTCTGGTGGAGCCGTCTATTCGGAGAAGAAAGTATCCTAATTAGGTGAAATCTCTTACGACCGCTCGTTTAAAGACTTCTGTGGGATCAAGAAGCTCTACGAGTATCGTTGGTGGGATACTAGACAATTGTAGTGTTATTATTTTTCGATTTGATTTGATTGACCAACGGTTGTTGAAACTTCGATTGCACCTAGTTGTTTTTATGCTTGAGAATCTTCGCTTCTGATATAAGATTCACTCAAACTAGATCAAAGTATTGACGAGATCTTTAGAACTGTTGTTAGATCTAAAGACATCTTGTGATAATCCATTGTTAACAGACTCTGTTCTGTGCGTGATTGATCACAAGAGATTCAAGTGGTGTTGTGCATGTTTTGAAGATAAAACCTTGATCGGATGGGATCCAACTAAAATCAGTTTATCTTTGACAGATCTGATTGATTAGTTGTGTGAGATTGCATTCTCTATATTTCTATTTGAGATCTATATTTATTGAGTGTGAATCTATACTTGACTATTTCGGTAGTTAAAGTTAGATTGATTTAACCACACAAAGGAGTTTATTAGATTAAACGGAAGAGCTTTTGTCAACGACTCATCTATATCTTTAGTAAGATTAATTAGAGTGATTACCAAACAGATTCTTCCTTTGTTGTTTGAAATACGATCCAAAGGACTTGTTAGAGTGACTCTAGAAGTCAAAGGTGTAGGGATACTGAGAGAACTAAGTATCTAAGGGTAGTCTGCTTGGTCTCAACTATACTAAGTTTGTATCAGATTTTGTATAACGGCTTAATTCTGAGAGTATTCAAAACTGGACTAGGTCCAACGGTTTTTCTGCATTTGCAGTTTCCTCGTTAACAAAGTCTTGCTGTGTCTTTTACTTTGATTTCCGCATTATAATTGTTATTATAATTAAGTAAAATAGGTAAGTACGTTAACTCCATAAATACTTGATAGTGATCCTATAGAGTTTTGTTATTATCGAACTTATTATCAAGTAACTCACTTTGTTGTAATATTGTGTCGATCTTGTATCCATGGTCAATCACACAAGTTATGTTGTTGTTGTAATTTCTTGATCTCGTATCCATAGACAATCACACAAAGTGTAAACCGAATTATCGTATTGTATCGACTTTGTCTATAGACGATCACATTCGGTAGAGGACTTATAGGTTGAAACAAAAAGATTGTGGTGTATTTGGGTACCCTCGTCTTTTCAATAAGGCTTATCTATTGGACTTCGTAAATACGACATGAACATAATCTATGTATTTAGTTACTTGATTATGTGTGAGATATATGTGTGATTTCATCCTAGGAAACTATGTATTGTAACATTGGGTTAAGGAAGTAGATGTGTGAACTTGTTTCATAATCGAAAGGAAAATCATAAGTGTATTGGTTCGGTTCTTCATTGAATAATATTTCAATGACCAATGCAAGATGACAAGGTAGAACCGATCTTAACTTATGTTGATTATCAAGGTATAACCGGTCATAGCCTGTATCGTGTGACAACGTGTAACCGATCCTAACTAGCTTTGGGAAGCAAGGTGTAACCGATCACAACCTACACTGGGAAGCTAGGTGTAACCGATCACAACCTACTTTGGGAAGCAAGGTGTAACCGGTCATAACCTACACTGGAAATCATGGTATAACCGGTCACAACCTATATTGTCAGACATGGTATAACCGGTCCTGTAGTTGCAGGAAATCCTACAATACACCCCTCGTATGATTTTATCGTTGATCAGCCTATTTTTAGGTTTACACTCTTAATTTTATTGATTAATTTCTGAATATTCTTACAAGGAAAATAAAGAAATCAAGAACGATCTCTGCTCTCAACTTTCTCTCTCCTATTTACTTATCTCTCACTCAAAAAAGATCTCTCCTTCCCTTACAACTCGAATGACTATTTATAAGGGAAATACATAGTGGATGACAACTAATCTGTCCTTTATTTTCGGATATGGTTTGCGACATTCTCGCAACCTTACAAATGTTGACTTCGCAAGATTTCTAATTTTCGCGAGACTATCACACCTTTCTCATGATCCTTGCTAATGTCGTTTCTGAAATTGCTCTGCGACGCTTTTGCGCAATACCATTGTTAACTTCGCTGAGACATAACTGTTGTGAGATTCTGATCCTACATCTTGCCTCTTCTCATATCTTCTCTGCAAAGTAGAGAATGATGTGAGAAATGCCGCAACCGCTTATTTTCTCATATTCTGCATTTATCACACATATTCTTTCTTCCATTTATTTCTCGACACGTCTTTTGTAACCGTTACTTTTTAACCGCTTAAATCTTTCCGTATTAACCACGTTTATTTTCTCGAGGAAAAATTCCCTCTATATATATTTCTTTTCATCCTGCAACTTCATCGTTCTTCTGCAAACTCCATCGTTGCAACTTTTCTTCTTTCTTCTTCAATCTTTTTAAATTCTTCTTCATCTTCAAATTAGATATTCATAGTTCGTGATCTTCTTCAAGATAATTTCCCTGCTATAATCTTTCATGGATTCATCAAGGTTAGTCTTCTTTTTTCTTCCTTATAAATTTTGCTGAAATTGATATATTTGAAATTGATCTTGTTTATTGCCTTATGTGATGTTGTTTATGTGATTCCCATACTCTTGTTATTTCAGCAAAAGCGGCTCCAACACTAAATTTTCAGTTCAAAATCCTAACAATCCCAAATCACAGCATAAAGTTGTCGTTCATAAAAGGAAGTCTGCGAATGAGAAGGTAGTAAGAAACACTATCTTTTTCTAATAACAATATTGTTGCCTCTGTTTCTTATCTAGATTGTAATTCGCATGGTGATAAAGATCTTCATGGACCTCACAAGAAATCTCGCCACCTCAAGGCTGTTCCAACTACTGTTCCCTTCCATATACTCATTTCTTCTAAATCTCCTGCGACATCTTCGCAAGATAAACCTTTATCTCCAATTCATGAAGACGCTTCCTCTGACTTCATTTCTCCAGTTGATATTCCTATGACTGAAACTCCCCTTGTGGTTCCTTCGGCGAATGAAGCCTCTTCTCTTCCCATTGAGAATGTTTCTCAACCTTCTGTCTCTACTAGTTCTCTTCCTAAGTCTCCTCATTTGTCGAAAGAGACCGTGGAAGGGATAAATATAGCTTTCAAGGTTTTATCTGAGATTCTAGATGATGGCAAGAAGTCTTCCACTGATCCCATCAAGTCTAATGTTTGCGAAATTCTGAGCAAGCATTTGGGTTCTGACAAAGCTGCTTCGCAGACAACTTTAGAAAAAGAATGTAATGCTCTTCGTCTTGAAAATCAGAAACTTCAGAATGTTTTGCTGGATCGTGATAATCTTCGCAAGAAGAATGATGAGTTAAGAGGTATGATTTCCTCATCTATGTCTTTAATTTGCCTTTTCGATAGTTTTATCCTTCCCCTGCTTAATTATCCTTTAAATACCTCTTTCGCATGTTAAGCATTAAATCAGAAACGAGTAATGGAGAGATGTCAATTTGAATATGCTGTTGAAGAAGCCCGTGTTGATAAAGAAGTCTTAATGGATCAATATAACCAATTAGATAATCTTTATTCATATTCTCTTGATCAAATAAATAACCTTACCAATGAAAATACCCAATTAGTTGAAAAACAAGATCTATTAAGTAATGAAGTATCTCGTCTTTCTTATTCTTTAACCAAAGCTAATTTAAGGATGAAAACTTTATCAGATGAGAATAAAACCTTGTCTCAAGAGAAGCGAGTTTATTTAAACAAGATGGCGATATCTTCGCAACAACTTAATATTCTCCAAAAAGTATGTGCTGACCAAGAAAAATCTCTTCGCTCTTTAAGAAATGAACTTAACGAAGTAACCGAATCATCTATCACTGAAAGAGATTCACTCATTCAAGGTAGAATAGCTTTAAGTGTGAAGGCAAATCAGCTTAAAGATCAATATTCCAAATTAGAAAAATCTTATTCTTCTCTTGCGAAGAAAAATGCCTTCCTTGTTTCTAAAGAGAAAAATCTTCAGTCTCGACTTAAAGGTTTAGTTGGAGATAAATTTGATGACGCAATGGATCATTGGGAGAATAGTTGTTTATCCTTGGTTCAACATCTTATTTCGCAAAAGGAAGGTAGTCATAATGATTTGACTGCCTTAATTATCTTTCCTTTGTCATATCTCTCTGAATTCCTTATCTTAATAAAATTTTGTATTCTATTTTTCGCAGAGTCTGAGAAGAATCTTCATTCTTCTATTTCTGATTTTCACGAGACTATCACACCTTTCTCATGATCCTTGCTGATGTCGTTTCTGAAATTGTTCTGCGACGCTTTTGTGCAATACCATTGTTAACTTCGCTGAGACATAACTGTTGCGAGATTCTGATCCTACAGGTCCCAAGAGCAAAACCGAGTTTCCAATATTCACATATTTCTCTATGTTGTGTGTGAATTCAGAATTAGGATTTGCTAAGATATAAAACTTCTAAATGTCGACATTATTTAAACATGTACATAACTCTTATCATTAATTGTTCAAAGATATTCCTTGATGCTCAAGGTGATCCCAGACCAAAATTTTGAAAAGCATTTAATTATCATTTTCAAATATATATGTTTTAATTACCAACAATTAAAGCATATTGATGTGGTTGTAGATAATGGTAAATAAGATGTTCGATTATCAGACTTATAAAGATTTGATTCTAGATTTAAATTCTAAAATTAAAAGTAGCACATTTAATTAAAAGTTTGTATCAAGAGTATTGAGAACACTGAGGCTATGATTCCACTATTTTCCAATTTTCTATGTGATTCCATATTAATAATTAACATGCAATTCTTGACGATATAACTTCAACAAAAGAAATTGTGATTCTAAAGTATTGCCAATAGTATATTTTTAAAATACTAGTTGTTAACCTCAAGCATGGAACATCAAGAGCCCTAAGCTAAGTATGCACCATCAAGTGAAAACACAACTAGTGAATAAAAATCATTATCTCAATTTTTGATTCAATGCAAATAATCATAAAAAGAATTGCAGAAATTAATTAAATAATCATTGCCACATAATTATTGGAAAGATAGCTTCCTCCTCCGCCCCAGAGAATGGGTTTAGCTCATCATGTTGGAAACACACTCAAAATATAGATTCATTGCCCAAAAAGTGCTTACAAAGATGAAGAGAATCAAAAATAATAAAACAGTGCTACTTAAGTGTTGCAGATTGGTTGTTACAAAGAACAGTTGAAAAAGATGATTTCAGTCGCAATAGGTCTTTTGGAAGGAAAACCAAAAGCGACTATTTATGCGACACAATACTCTTGATAACGACACTTTTCTTCCATCGTCTGTACTTCTTCTTCTTCTGCAAGTTCGGAAATCTTTTCTTCTGGCTTCTTTTCTCGTTGTTTTCTCACCCAAACTCTTGATATCCGTCTTTGGCACAAACCCAACCTATTTATACATCTCATGGACCTAAATATCCCAAGAAATCTTCTAAATATATTTTTTATTCTTTCACGGGCCCTATATTCCTTGTTTATCACCATCACGCGTTTGCAGTGATTTGCCCGTGTTTTCTGTTGATTATATAGACTCTGACATGCTGGAACATGTTTTAGCTGAAGGAAAAATACTCCCAAGACACACGCCAGTTGTTAGAGCATAGCTCGGTTGAACCCACCAAGCGTTGGTATGTCAAATTTGGTTGTCATATTTTAGTATCGAAACTCATCTAAAGTTGCTTGATTATTTACTAGAGTCAACTTCGTTTAGGTTAGACTAGAAAGTCTAGGAATATTGATACATACAAGTATTACTCTGAAGACCAGAAGAATTTGAAGAAATAATGACTGCAACGAAGACATCATCCTTCCTCTTGAGGTCAGTAATATTGACTTGATCTTGTTTTCATTCGTAACGTATCTTTCAAGTCACTTTATATTGAAAGCATAACATGCGAAGCTGTATATATAATACTCTAGTGATTATACTTGGTCATATCTTTATGATCAAAGTATCAAGGAATTATATTATATTACGAAGTATAACGCTTATCTTTTGAACTTCGTAAATACAGCATCAACATAATCTATGTATTTAGTTACTTGATTATGTGTAGGTGTTGATAGTGGTTTTTAGCTTAGGGTTAAAATCGTAAAACCTTGCATATGATGTGACGTCACTCTGTAAGGAAAATGGATCCATGAGTGTTAACCTCTCTATTGGCACATTTATTAAGCCATTCAATATGTTTACATGAAATTTATCCATACTGGCGCATGTAGCAACCATCCCATGTTCTGTAAATTTCGGCGCCTTGCTTATATTCACTTAATATAAGTTTCTTTGAATGCTTTCTATGCTACGTTCCCCGGATGAACCCTTCATTTTGATATGGCATGACAATTCGTGTTCACTCGCAGCAGAGTAGCACGAATTTCCAAATATCAAGGATAAGGTCTTTGCATAAGGTATTCAATCAGAAATCATGATTCTCTCTGGCTATGAACTTAAAGAACTCTGTGTCAACACATAGAATTCAATCAATCACTTTTGCACCTTGCGCAGTATGCCAGACCTTGCTTGTCGAAAGAGGCAAACTAGGTAATTAATCCGCCATGGATTAGTAGGTGCAAAACCCTTCCCAGAATCAGAAAACAGGGAGCCGTAGCAGCAAAGGGAGGTGTGGCCATGCTTTAGACCAGTTGGCTCCACTTACCATTGGCCACGCCCCATCCTAAACCGTCCCTATTTCCCTCGACCAATCAGATCGCCTCAAACTCTCCACGCGCACATAAGTTGTGGCTGGGCCCATACTTGCCGGACCCATTTCACATCGACCAATCAGGTTACTCTAAAGCCGCCACACTCACACCATAAGTGTAGCCACGCCCATGCTTGGCTGGCCCCTCTCCTTCCTACCGAACAATCATCACTTTAAAATGCGCCACGAGCACTAGAGGTGTGGCCGCGCCTTATGTTTGGCCGACCCCTTTTCTTGACCAATCAAGTCGCTTTGAACTCATCACCATACATCAAAGGCCAAACGCACCCTGCTGCGTCACTATACTAATTGGAAAGCCAAACGCGCCCTGCCACAACAACATATTAACTGGCTTTCCAAAAAGCCGCACCAACATGCCGAACGTGGCATGTTGCGCCTGAAAAAGCGGGGGTCTAACAACACCACCCAATATTTCACTTAGCAATCTGTATGGACTAACTCCGAAATACTTTGCTAGAGAATCAACTAGACAGTCAGACTCAATCTAGATAAAAGTATCTCAAGGAGTTATTATCTCTCTCTTGATTTGATTTTTACTCAAGCTAAAAACAATAGCGAGTCTTTATCAAATACAAGGAATAACTTGGACGGTACCGAAGACCAATGTCCAAGTGTTAATCAATGAAATCGACAACCACAAGGTCGGATCTCCAATCGATTAAACTTTAACGCACAACCTGTATTATTTCAAATTATAAAGATAAAACAATATAATGCGGAAATTGAAATAACACATACACCAGAAGTTTTGTTAACGCGGAAACCGCAAATGCAGAAAAAACCCCGGGACCTAGTACAGATTGAATACACACTGTATTAAGCCTTTATAGACACTAGCCTACTCCAATCTAACTTCGGACTGTACTATAGTTGAACCCCAATCAGTCTCCCACTAATTCAAGGTACAATTGTACTCCTACGCCTCTGATCCCAGCAGGATACTGCGCACTTGATTCCCTTAGTTGATTTCACTCTCAACTAAGAGTTGATCTCACTCTCAACTAAGAGTTGCTGCAACCCAAAATCGCAGACTTGATAATAAACAAATCTGTCTCACACAGAAAAGTCTATCAAAGGATAAATCTGTCTCCCACAGAAAAACCCTAGGTTTTGTTCCGTCTTAATATATAAAATCAAGGTGAACAGGAACCAATTGATAGTCCGGTCTTATATTCCTTAAGAACATATTAGATTAATCAATCACCTCTCAACAATCCTTTTTGACTACATAAGCGGTTTGTCGAGGAATCACAAACTGTGAGACGAAGATGTTTGTGACTTCTTTATCTTGCCTATCGGAGAACTCTCACGACCTCAATCCAATCAATAGATTGTACTCGTACGATAGAATATGCAAGATCATATCACACAACTACGATAAAAGTAGTTACGGTCTGGCTTCACAATCTCAATGAAGTCTTTAAGTCGTTAACCTGGTTTTAGAGAAGAAAACCAAAGGTTAAAGGAGAATCGACTCTAGCGAGCGCACTAGTATCACACATACGTGTGGGTATTAGTTTTGCACAATGCTGGATTCTCCTTTATATATCCTTCAAATCAGAGTTTTGCCTTAGTTACAAAGCAATCCATATTCACCGTTAGATGAAAACCTGATTTAGATTCAAGCTAATATTTCTCAACCGTTAGATCGAAAACTTAGCTTGTCACACACACTTGGGTAGAAGTTTACTGGGTTTGTGAAAACCATGCCCAAACGTGTACGTGTATGTTGGTTCAACATAGTAACCCAAAATGTTAACCATATGAGCAATTCATATTAACCTAGTTTTTCTTCACCATAACTACTTCAATTGACTCATGAACTTTATAGGCACGGTTTGCATAAAGCATTCCTTAGTAATTTAAGTTTCATGTTCAGAGCACATCTTTAGATCATAACCACTTAAGCTCAAAAACAAGTTCGCGGACTTAAGGCAACCGGCAGAGTTTTCCAAACTCAGCAGAAAATCTCAGCAAAGAGACTTCTGCCAGTTCGCAGACTGAGTTCGCGGACTAAACTCGCAAACGAGTTTTTGGAAAATCCCAGCAGAAATTCTCGGCAAGAGAACTTCCGTCAGTTCGCGGAATTAGCAAAGCCAATTCCCCCGGTTTCTCTCAATCAACAAAGTTCGAAAACTTCGGATTAAGGAATACATGGTTATGTAATCTAAACTCTAATTCCAATCATTGAGACATTCTCAGAGGACGTTATATAGCCGTTATTCACAGACCGTTCACGTCAGAGAAATTCTCAAAGTAATTGAAACTTTTCATGACTTTCGTCACTAGGTGAAGATAAACTTGATCAAAGCGAAACGCTTTACCAACACACGATTTCGAGAAAAAGATAAGTAGTGAATACTCAGCTCGAAATTTCAAATGTGTATGATCCAGTCTATATAGCATACGACTTTTTGTCTCATAAGAAGTAGGAGATAGAATAGATAGACTATTGGGTGATAGATAAGTTCAAGTATCCACATACCTTTTTGTTGATGAAGTTCCACGGTTCCTTGAGTAGATCTTCGTCGTTGTATGATGAATCATCATGAAGTCCTTGAGCTCAACTACACTTTTCTATCCTAGTCCGAGACTTAGGTATAATAGACTAGAAATCAAGACTCATATTTTTGATCACTAACATTGACAAACATGCTTGATATAGCAACACATGCGAGGTCGACCGAGCTATGCTCTAACAATCTCCCCCTTTGTCAATTTTAGTGACAAAACTATTAATACATATGGAATACAAAACAGATAAACTTTAGTGGCTCCTATTCCATAGTCTAATCTTCAACGTTCCTTGAAATCTTCGTCCTTCCAAGTACTCCAATGATCCCTAAGGTTGTAAGTTTAGCACCACCGTTGTTGAAGATCCGTAGCTATAACAATGAGAGAAATCGAGATTCTTGATCATTATTATACAGTGTCATAGTATCATTATGTAACATCAAAGTCCAATTGCATCACGACTTTAACAACAATACTATGGTGATATGTATCACTCTCCCTTAGTCAATACTCCATCTCGATCATGGAATCCACTCCCCCTTACACAATGGATCCGAAAACCATATGTATTTGTAGTGTGAACTACATTATTTCTCCCCCTTTTTGTCAATAAAATTGGCAAAGGTAAAAGAACGGGATCATAATGAAATTTCCACAAGAGACATTTCATAGACTAAAAGAAAAATACATACCAACTTAATTTAGATGCAATCATAAAGCCGAAGCTAAATGCATTCATCAAGGAGTTTTAAGATACAAGATAACCCCTATAAAATTCCACAGCCGCACACCCCGCAAGATATTACCATTAAGCACAAGTTAAAAAGAACTCTCCCCCATTAGATGTCATTCCCGAAATCGAGCGTTCTGCTTCAATTGATGAATCTTGCGACTAGAAATAATTAATTGATGGCTCTATACTAGCAGGCATGCTGTCTAGGAGCATTATAATTATTCAAAAATCGAGGTATGAGCTAGCTAAAGCAGAACGCTCGATTTGAATATGTATTCTATAAAGTCAGGGAATATTGCGACACGGGCACTTTGGCGACGTGAGCATATTACCTTGACTAACCAAGGTTGGCTCTTTGGCTTGCAAGAGGCTGGTCCCATACTTTTTCATCATTTGACCTAATTTTTTCACATTAGGTTCAAACTCTTCCAAACAATTTGGGAATTTCATAAAACGATCGTCAGTTGATCATGTGACCAACCAGGGACGGTTTCATGACCCCGTGGTCAGTCCTTCATCTCTTCATAATTTATTAGGTTATATCACCTAAGGTTCAGACGAACATTATTTGAATAAATGATTAAACCAGCATTTAATCATCTTTTCACCAACTGGTCTTCAAGAGACTTTGGTATTTTGTTCACTCGAGCATCTGGGCGCTACATGGTTTATCCATCATCCCATGTAGCCGGTCCCTCCTTCACTCCGTGGTTGATTTTTAATAAATCATCAATTGATCAGCAATTGATCAAAATTAGGGTTTGGAATCCAAAGCTCTGCAAAACATAATTCTCAGCAGATTCAAACACTAATAATTTTATGTTGATCCCGTGATCAACATTCTAATACTTCGTTCCAGTATTTTAAATTAATAACTTATTTGGTCATGTTACCAGTAATTTATCAAACGAGCGACATTCGTTCAAATGAACAATATTTGCTCAGACTAAGGAATATTGGTTCAACTATCAATATTCAACAATTCATCAAGTGAACAATATTTGTTCACCTTAGATATCAACATTTGTTCGACAATTGTACTTCTGTCTCAACAGACACGTTCAATTCATGAGTCCCGGAACATTTGTTCGACTCAACAATGCAAGGACTCATCGTCCCATGAAGTCAGCAACTGACTAACTAAATACACGTCTGCCTTGCAGACTCAACAATCACAAGACATCAATCGTGTCACATGGCGGATATTAACTAGGGTTTTGGTATGGCGTCTTACGGCACGTGTGTTCACCCACGATGAGAATGTGAGCAAGCCATGCAATCATTTGGAGGAGTTAGCAAAGTAGTGGATGGAAAATCAACCAAGTCTCCGCACGATGAGCAGCAGGTTTTAACACGATTTCCATTTCCCCACTCTTTGACTCCAGCAAATGTCACACTTCATGGGATCAAGGTGTTTACAATTCTTGCAATATAAATAAGTCTCTGAATCATGATTGAGGAGAGACAGTTTTTCATAAAAACAGACAATTCTCGTCTTTCGTCTACACGAACTCATCGTCTTAACAATTACTCTCAACTAAGTAAACTCAATCATTCAGAAACTATTTTCATGCAAAATACACAACAAACCAACAATCCTTTATCACCATTGATCTCACACATTTCTCAGCTTCCCTCCTACAGATCGACCCATCCTCTCTTGTGACCGAATTGACTCTGGAACGACCATTGTCTTGGTTTAGGCCGGAGTCCTATAGATTGATCTCTCGAACTTAAAGCACTCCCTTCTTGCAGTGCATCTATGTCATGTTAGACAGTTTGCTCGGTTCAAGGAGTCTCCTCCGCACGGTCGTCTCCTCAATTCCGTAAAAACCAGCAAATCGTTTTCTCCCATCTACACCGGTTATACCTAAATATTTTTATAAGGTAGTACCAGCTCTTACCTAACTATTTTTATAAGGTCGAACCGACTTCCTTAAGCAAAACCAATTTTCATAGTCATCATACCTTAGGATTTGTGTGATTTGTGAAAAAGCGGGGGTCTAACAACCACACCCAATATTTCGTTCGGCAATCTGTATGGACTAACTACAATATAATTCCAAGAGAATCAACTAGAAAGTCAGACTCAATCAAGGAAAGATATCCATGAGTTATATCTCTTTCTCAAATCAATCAGCAAATCAACAGGATGAAATCCGTGAACTGATTGGTATGAGAATAACTTGAACGGTACCAATGACCAATGTTCAAGTGTCAATCAATTTATATCAACAACCAAAGGTTGGATTTACCAATTGATTGAACTACGCACAACCTGTGATATTTTAATTATATAAACAAATATAATGCGGAAAAGAAATAACACGGACACCAGAAGTTTTGTTAACGAGGAAACCGCAAATGCAGAAAAACCCCAGGACCTAGTCCAGTTTTGAACACCATACTGTATTAATCCGCTACAGAAACTAGCCTACTAAAAGTTAACTTCAGAATGGAATGTAGTTGATCCCTAACCAAGTTTCACACCGATTAAGGTACAGTCGCGTTCCTTATGCCTCTGAATCCCAACAGGATTCTACGCACTTGATTCCTTAGCTGATCTCACCCAAAACTAAGAGTTGCTACGACCCAAAGTCGAAGACTTATAAACAAATTTGTCTCCCACAGATAAGTCTATTCTGATAGATAAGTTTGTCTCCCACAGAAGTACCTATGAAGTTTTGTTCTGTCTTTTGATAAATCAAAGTGAACAGGAACCAATTGATAATTCGGTCTTATATTCCCGAAGAACAGCCTAGAAATATCAATCACCTCACAATAAGTTAACTATATGGTAGTAGAAGAAGTTATTGTGGAATCACAAAGAATGAGACGAAGAGCTTTCTGATTACTTTGTATATCTTACCTATCGGAGGTAAATCTCGAGCAAATCTTAGAGAAGATAATATTATTTATGGGTAAAAATTGATTCTGCTATTTTTGGTAATTTGGGGTGTGTTGAATGAGAAAAGAATCTAAACTCTAAACAAATGCACTGCACGGGAATGCTTTTAGGTTCGAGAAGTCAATCTATAAGACTCTGGCATAAACCAAGAAATGGCCGTTCTAGATTCAATTCGGTCACAAGGTGAAGGAGAAGGGTTGATCTTAGGAAGGGATGCGGAGAAGGTGTTTGAGATCAGAATGTTGAACTATGAAGGTTTGGTTGTTTATGACTTGCGTATCAGAGAATGGTTTCTGGCTACTTGTGTTGATAACACTTGTGTTCTTCGTGTTGTTTTGAATAGGTTGAAAACCCATTTATACAAGTCATTGAGCACACCCTGATCTCTTAGAAAGTGGAGGAAGTGAAGTAGTGGAGAAGTGGGTTTTGTACGGAAGGTGGTGATCATCGTGTCTCGTTATGAGGGATGACTGATCACGCGTTCTCCCACTACTCTCATTACTGATAACCGTCCGCCTTTCCTGACACGTTCTCGTAATGGACACGTTGCACGCCGCTCGCTATAAACCGCCAGACCAATGCCCTAGTAAGCATCCCCCAGTTTGTGACATGTTTGATGTCTCGAATAAGTGGGTCGTGGGACCCACCGCGGAGAATAGCATGGTGCTATTAGGTGAAACAACTAAGTTGTTTATGAGGCCAATATAAAATATTGTATGTATTCGATGCATGTGAAGCATCGCAATTAAGCGACTCAAACTAATCGATGTGTATGAAGTATCATTGTTTTAGAGCCTGATTGCATAAGTCGCGGATTGGCGTCTTAAAGGAGACAGCATGATCGACTAGCTTTGAGTGATCGTTTGAGGACCCTACGGTCAAGTCATCACTTGGTTGATCGCCTGATGTGGAAGAAGGATGACCGGTCTTCACAATGTTGCTTTGATTGTTTTCTAAAAATAAATCTATACTATCCAATTAGGTTGGAGAAGTTGGATGGTCGTGATCGTTTGCGGCAGTTTCAAACTGCCATTGACGCGACTTTAGGGTTTAGGGAGCTATGCGGCTAACCCTCTTTGGGCGAGCGATTCGAGGCTTCGATCGTCGACTCGAGCAGGTCGGTCGGTCATACGTGAAGATGGGCCGACAGTGATCACGTTGATGTCTTTGAGGTCGTTTGAAGTTAAATCTAAGCCACTCGAATCAGCTGGCGAAGATGAGTGGTCGAGATCGATTTTCGGCAGTAATGTATTGCCGCAAAGTAATTTTAGGTTTTTTGAAACAGCGTGTTCACGCTTCTTTGGGATGGCGTTTTGATGCGCTTTAGCCTTGCTATGGGCAAGTCGATCAACCACATGTGGAGTTGGCTCGATATTGAACGCGTTGGCATCTCCTTGATCATTTAAAACACGATCTAAGTTATCCAATTAGGCTGGCGAAATTGGACGGATATGATTGATTAGCGGCAGTTGTGTAACGTTGCTTATTCAATTTAGGGTTTAAAAGGTTGCGCGATCACCCTCCTTGGGGATGGCGTTTTAACGTGCTTTGGTCCCATTGGGGACAAGTCGATCGACCAAGGGAGATCTTGGGACGGTGGTGAAAACATCGGCATCTCTTTGATTGCTCAAAATGCGATCCAAGCCGTCCAACTAGGCTGGCTAAGTTGGACGGGCGTGATGCGTTTTGAGACCGTTTTTGCCGGTCTCAATTCGTTTGAGTTATGTTATGCAGCGTGAACGCCCATGTTTGGGTCGATGTTCGAAGCATCTGTGAACGAGCTACATAGGGCTCGATCAACTAGGGCATTAGTGGGCCCGTCGGTGGTCATTAAGGTGATTACCTAGTTCTGCTATGAGTAATCCAAGCTTGTTAAATCGCGCGGCCAAATTGTGTGGCCGTGATCATTTCTGAGACCGACATTAACAGTCTATATTTTCTTTAAGGAGTAAATACGTGTTCGATCATGCTAACTTTAATTAAAAAAGTGTGTGAACGCATTGATCTCTTTGTCAGAGAGATGTAGCATGTGTGAGTATTTTTGTGAAGATTCCAATACTAGCACTTTGGGAGATTCATGCTACTCTGCTGAGAGTGAGCATTGATCGTCATGTCAGTATTGAGAGTTCGGCTGAGAACATTGCACGGAAAAATATCAGGCGAGTCATGCATTAATTAATAATGCTAACAGAATTCACAGAATATTTGGGATTGCTGTTGCACGTACCATTCTGAGTGAATTTCATGTATATATACTGAGTTGTTCAATACATGTGTAAATAAAGAGGTTTAAGCAATCGTTACTTTTAAGTGGCCTTTATTCCTTTGCAGGATGACGGTGCTAAATATAGGGTTTTACGATTTTGACCCTGAACTAAAAATCACCATCAGCAAATACTCAATACGATACAGAGAAAATAGTTGGGTCTGGCTTCACGAATCCCAAATGAAGTCTTCAAGTCGTTAACCTATAATGGTTTTGGAAAAACCTAGGTTAAAGGAAAATCGACTCTAGTCGCAACTAGGACACAGTAAAGTGTCGGGATTAGGTTTTCCAGTTGCTAGAGTTCTCCCTTATATAGTCTTCAAATCATGGTTTGATAGCTTAGAAACAAAGTAATCAATATTCACCGTTAGATGAAAACCTGATTTAAGATTCAAGCTAAGTTTTCTTAAAACCAAAGCGATATCTCTCCACCATTAGATGGTCTTAGCTTGTTACACACAAATTAAATATACCTTCATTTAGATACGGGTAACCATACCTAAACGTGTATATTGATTTGGCTCAATAACAGTTAACCGAAGTTAGCCATATGAATACTTTTGTATTAACCACATTCATCTAACACTTCTAGATCAAATATGATGATCAATCAAACATGAAAGATAATCCAATGAATCTAATTGTGTTACTCATAGAGTTGTTCAATTGTTTATATCTCATAGAAGTATACAAGACACAATTAAAACAAAATCGGTTTTGATTCATGACTGTACAAAGTACTTATACAAGAATCAATTCATGAACATTAAGCCACGGTTTGCAAAGATTACATTCCTTAATTTATAAATGTATTTGTTCATGAGTATGAAATCATACTTAACTGATTTTATAACTTTAACCACTAAGTTTGCAAACGGTTACACAAACTTAAGTTCAGTACTTTGGTCTTGTCCAACAGTTTGCAAACGGTTATGCATATTGTTGTCCCGGACCGTAACTGAGGTAGAACCGTTCGCATACTGGTATGCAAACTTGGTTCCCGGACTTTAACAGTTAAAACCGTTTGCATACTGGGTTTTTTTTTTGATCATAAAAGTAAATTCATTACTGAAAGCAAAAATGTTACATAGAGTTTCCCTTCTCTAGAATAGAGAGGATACATCTTGGTGGTATCCCAACCCATACTTGGTTATAAACATATTTCTTGGCATATTTGGATAACCCATCAGCCGCTTCATTACTTGACCTAGGAAAGAACACACACTTAATATTACTGATAGATTCTATTTTCCTACTAATATCCGAAAGAAGATTATGGTCTTGCCAGTTAGACTTAGCAACATTTGAAGTCACAACTTCAATGACAGACTTGCAATCTCCTTCTATGATTATATTTTTCCAGCCCTTACTTTTAATCCATTCCATTGCTTCTAGGAGTGCTAAACCTTCTCCTTGTTCAACATCCCTAACTTTTGTCACTTTCACCAAGGCCTCCATAAATCTCCCTGCACAGTCTCTCAAGATTAGACCAATTCTACAGATTTTTGTTTCTTTATCAAAAGCAACATCAAAATTTAGTCTCCACCAATTTTCTGGTGTTTTTTTTCCAATTTTTCAAAGTTTTACTAAGAAAAGTCCTGCAAGGAGAGTTAGTTTCAGCACTCAAATATTATACTTTGTGCAAAATTGTCTTATGCACTTAATGATGTTACTAGGATGAGTGTTTTTTCCTTCAAAAAATACTATGCATCTGTGTTTCCAAATTTTCCACATAATTTCTGTGGATAAAAGGATACTTTTTTTCTCTCTTGAAGGATATGATGCTTTGATATTGGCTCCAAGACTTGATCCAGTTCTGCAGTGAGGTGAAAAGCTGCAGAGAGTGCATTGCTTCTGGCAGGATGGAGAACCAAATAACTTTGGCAAGGTCACAATGAATGAGAATATGAATGTCAGTTTCAGTCCTCCAACTGGATATGTCTTCCCATTCTTGTTCTGATCTGAAGAACATCTTTCAGACATCTCCACAGGAATAAGTTAAGCTCGTATGGAAGTTTTAGGTGCCATATCTTCAACCAGAATCTATGTTCTTCTTTATTGATGCTATTTCCATTTATTTCTTGAATCAAAGCTTTGTAAGTTGACTGGATAGTGAAGGTACCATTTCTAGTTAAACTCCAGTTGAGTGTGTCTCTTGCATTTTCATAAATTCTTATTTCTTGAATCTTTCTACTTTCAGCTTGGTTGAAGTATTGGTTTATCTTCTGCATATTCCACTGCTTATTATCTTGTTGGATTAAACTCTGGACTGTATTCTACTTACATTTGCACTGAGCAATTCAGTATATATTTATATGAAATTTATCCAGAATGGTGCGTGTAGCAACAACCCCAAATGTTCTGTAAATGTTATCTTCCCGCTTGCATTATTCACTAATGTACAACCTGTCGAGTATTTTCCTATGCTATGTTCCCCAGCTGAACTCTTAATATTGGCATGGCATGACAATTATTGTTCACTCGCAGTGGAGTAGCATGAATTTCCCGAAGTGTCAGTATTAAGATCTGCATGAAGATACTCAGGAACACGCAAGTTGCACCTCTCTCTGATAAAGAGGTTTCATGTACCAACGCACAGATAATTTATCGAAAATTGTTTAATTTTGTGTCAGCTCAAGACATTCAGTTTTCTAACCTAACTTTACCTATTTGCAAAAATTAGTTTTTTTGCGCCTCGCGCAATATCTCGAACCCTATTGGTCGAGACCAAACCTAGGTAAGTTAGGAAATTAATCCGCCATGGACTAGTAGGAGCAAGATCCTACCTGTTAGAGCACTGCTCGGTCGAACTCGCATGCGTTGTTATCTCAAGCATGTTTGTCAATGTTAGTGATCAACACTATAAGTCTTGATTTCTAGCCTATTTATAGATGTCTCAAACTAGGACATAGTTTGTGTAGTTGAGCTTAGACTTAACAGCGCTTATCACTTGAAGACGAAGAACTACTAAGGAGAGCTTGTGGAACTTCATCGACAAAAGGTATGTAGAGACTTAAACTCATCTATCACTTGGAAAGTCTAATTCTACTATATCTCCTATATTGAGACATAAGTCGTGTTACGATATAGTTTTCTCTATACACATTTGAGTATATCTCGCTTGCATATTTCTCGAAATATGTGTTGGTAAGATTTCGCTTCGACCAAGTTCATCTTATATCATGAGAAAATTGACGATTAACATCTTACATGGTTTGTGTGATACAATCATTTGGTGTAAGACTTGGAATATTTCGATAATGATTATTTCAATATCTTGAAAATTGCTTTGATGCTAATAGTGTGTGAAAACGGCTATTATCATTATAGAAGAATGTTTCAATGATTGAAATGAAGAGTTGAGATTACGTAACCATCTTTGGCTATAAGCATATATAGTGTGTTCACACATTAGTGTATAAATCCATAAACCGGGAACCAAGAGTATGCATATGTGTGTATACGAAATTGGTGAAGGAGACAGGTTAAGTATGCGTACCCGTACGCATACTGGCGGAAGTTTTTCAACCGAAAAGTTCTGCTGAGTTTGGGAATTAACAAGCTCCTAATTAGTCACCTTAAGTAAGCATACTCATACGCATACTGGCGGAAGTTTTCGAACCAAAAATTTCTACTGAGTTTGGAAACTAAACCAACTCAAATCTGGTTGCTTAAGTACGCATACCCTTACGCATACTTAAGCTGGTTACTTTATCAAATCGATCAGTTCATGAACTTAAACATTTAAATTATAAGGAATGCAATCTTTGCAAACTGTCATTATAGTGTTCATGATTGATTCAAGTGAATCAAACCGATTTTGCTTCAGTTGTGTTCTTGTATAAATCCATGAGAATATAGCAATTGAACAATTCTTTAACTAGTTTAATTTTAGTCATTTGAACTAGTTATGGTTAAGATAAATAAGGTTGATATGAGAGTAATCATATGGCTAACCTTGGTTAACTATTTGTGAACCAACATGGTGTACACGTGTAGATGGTGGATTTTCGACAAGGGCTAAAATCGTAAACTCATAATTATACGAAGCTCTGATCCAGCAATCAGACGTGAGTATTGAAACACGGGTCTCTCATCGAATTCTCAACGGAGAGTACTTTCTCTCGGAGTACATGTAGATATGTAGTCTCACGACTGGACAACGGCATATTTCATGAATACTGAACACTTTCAGTGATTATTTCTATATAGTATCACGAGATGGACGGCTCCTAGACAGCTTGCTCTGCTAGTATAGAGCGATAATGTCTTCAGGAACAAACAACGAGTTTACCCTGACTATATAAAGGATATGACTTACCGACAAGCTCATATCGGGATAATTAATGCTCCTAGAAAGCTTGCTCTGTTAATATAGAGCCACAAAGTTAATTATTCCTAATTAAGATTAATTTTGCCGTGATATTCACTACTGAATTCCCAGAATAATCTATTATTGCTCCTATTCCATGGTCGAATCCACGACTGGTCCCATGGAATGACAATAACAATTGCTCCTATTCCATGGTCGAATCCACGACTGGTCCCATGGAATGGCAATAAACAATTGTTCTGATTCTATGATCAAATCCACGGCTTGATCTCATAGAATAACAATGAAACAACTATATTATCTCATTACTCCGATTTCATGATCGAATCCACAACTGGTCTCATAAATGGTAATAGATAAATCTTAAGTACTCCGTGGTCGAATCTACGATTCCATGAAATGGTAATGCTCACTTTATTATTCTGAATTCGTAGTCGAATCCTCATATGATCTTATGAATTAATAATAAACATCTTATTACTCAGTTTTGTGAATTATTCTCCACTGAATTCCACAATTAGTAATAAATAATCAAAAACCGGGCGTCTGAGCTACCTCTAAGTAAGCCCCAATCCAAATGGTGAAAGTGTGTTCAACGACGATGCACTAACAGTCACCGCACGAACGAGTGTTTCAAAATACAACGAAACGATGAACCTATGCAAAATAGGGAAGAAAATAATAAATAATTAAAAATATTGACCAAGGTGTTGGGAACACGGACACACGACCAACCGACCATGTCGTGGTCAGTCCTACGCCAATTTTATACTTTTAATACATTATTTTCCATTATTTGATGAAAATTCTCTCATTTGATCAAATCTCCTTCGTCTCGAGGAAAATCCTAGGTTTCATGGTATTGTCATAAATCCATAAAAAATAATATAAAATTAAGAAAAGGAGTATGGGGCGTGACCATGGGCCAACCACCGCGCCTTGGTCCCAGTCGTCCCCACACCTCACGGTTCCTCATTATTTTATTATTATTATTATTTCTCTAATTTCATGAAAAAACTCCTTGATTTCATGGTATTTTGCAAAAATTAGGAAATAAATAATATAAAATTATGAAAAACTCGTGGGACCGGGCCCTAGCCGGCCGGCCATGCCCTAGCCGGTCCCACACGCCCCTTTATTTTATTATTATTTATTTTATTTTCCTTGAATTTATCAAATTCCTTGATTTCATGGTATTTCTCTCAAATTAGGAAAAATTCCCTCAAATCATGAAAAAATACCTAAAAAATATTAAAAATTATGAAAACTCATGGGACCGGGCCCTAGCCGGACGGCCGCGCCTCCACGGTCCCACACGCCCTTGTTTTTATTATTTTAATATTTTTTGCTTCCCTGAACTCATGAAAACTCCTTAAATTCATGGAAACTCCCTAAATTCATCAAATTTCTCAAAATTCATGAATTTTTCATAAAATCATCAAAATATTATAAAATTAAGGAAAAGGCACCACAGGACAGTGGCCACGACCGGCCGACCATGCCTTGCCTCGGAGGTCCCACGCCTCCTTATTCCTTATTTTATAATTATTTTCCATCATCTCATGGTGTTTTCCTCAGTTTCGTCGAAACCCTAATTTTGGCACATTTTCTCGAATGGATGCTCAATTGCATGCCAGAAAATATCAAAATTCTCAGGACTGAGACGCGGACGCCTTGGGGACACGAGCACGCTATCTTGACTGACCAAGATTGGCTCTTTGGCTTACAGAAGCCGGTCCCATCAAGTTTCACAGTTTTGACCTAATTTGCACAATTGCACGTATTAGGTCCAAGACTCTTCCAAACACTTTGGATTTTCATGAAGTGATCATCAGGCGGTCACGTGACTACCCAGGGTCGGTTTCATGACCCATGGTTGGTCCCTCACTCCGTCATAATTAATTAGGTTTTCTCACCTAAGGCTCAGACGAGCATTTTCGAATAAATGATTAAACCAGCATTTAATCATTCTTTCACCAACAAATCGTCAACTCTTTAGGAGTTCTTTGTATTTGCTCACGTGAGCATATGGACACTACATGGTTGATCCACGGTCCCATGTAGTCGCTCCCTCCTTCGTCCCATGGTTGAAATTCTGACGAACCATGAATTGATCATCATTGATCAAATTAGGGTTTCTGAATCCAAGGATCATCATTCCAGATTCCAACCTTAATAATTTTACGACGACCTCATGGTCATTAATTTTATTAATTATGCTCAGTTCAACGACCAGTATTCTAATTAATATTTTTGGTATGCTGCCAATAATCCATCAGATGAGCAACACATGCTCAGACGATCAAATATTCAACAATTCATCACATGAGAAACACTTGCTCAGATGATAAATTTGCTCAAACCAAGGAATATTGGTTCAACAATCAATATTCAACCATACATCGAATGAGCAATACTTGCTCGCTTTATCGTAAGAACTATACCTCTGTCTCATGACATGTTCAAACACACGATGGAATGTGAGCAAGTCGTGCAATCAGTTGGAGGAATTCACGAGGTAGTGGGTGGAAAATCGACCAAGTCTCCACACGTTAAGCAACTGGTTTCAAACACGATCCCCACTTCCCCACTCCTTGATTCCATCAACTGTCACACTTCATGGAGTCATGGTGTCTAAAATTCCAGCAATATAAATAAGTCTCTGAATCATGATTGAATCATCGGCATCAACAGTATCATCAATCTCACGTCTCATCGACAACACGAGATCATCAACTCATCAATTGAGCAACTACTCTCAATTGAGCAATTTCAATCATTCAGAGCTTATCATATTCAGAATTCACACACCCACAATCTTTGATTACCATTGATTCCACAAATTTCCCAGCTTCCGTCCTACAGATCAACCCATCCTCTCTTGTGACCGAATTTACTCTGGAACGGTCATTGTCTTGATTTAGGCCGGAGTACTACAGATTGATCTCTCGAATCTAAAGCACCCCCTTTGCAGCGGTGCATCTGTGTGAGGTTTAACATTTCGCTCGGTTCGAGGAGCCTCCTCCGTACGGTCGTCTCCTCAATTCATTAAAAACCAGCAAATCATTTTTCCCCATCTACAACACGTTTAGGTACGGTTAATAAACCTAAATGAGGGTACATTTCATTTGTGTGTAACAAGATAAGTTCGATGTGACGGTTGAAAGATATTAGCTTGGTTGAATCAGGTTTTTCATCTAACGGTGATTATTAAATGCTTTATTACCAAGGTAACTTGGATTGCAAACCTTGATTTGAAAACTATATAAAGGAGAACTCTAACAACTGGGAAACCTAATCCCCACACCTCATGTGTGTTACTAGTTGCATAACTAGAGTCGATTCTCCTTTAACCTTAGGTTTCTTCTCGAGACCCTGTAGGTTAACGACTTGATGACTTCATTGGGATTGTGAAGCCAGACCCAACTATTCTCTTCGTAGTTGCGTGATCTGATCTTGCTGTTTCTATCGTGATTGAGTGCAATTGTAAAATTGACTTGAGAATTATATCTCTGATAGGAAAGATAGAAAAGTAATCACAAACACCTTCGTCTCATCGTTTGTGATTCCACAATAACTTGTTTCGCTAGTCGATTAAGTTTATTGTGAGGTGATTGATAATACTAGGCTGTTCTTCGGGAATATAAGTCCGGTTTCTCAATGGGTTCCTGTTCACCTTGATTTATCAAAAGACGAAACAAAAACTCTTGGGTATTTCTGTGGGAGACAAATTTATTCAATCCTATAGACTTTTCTGTGTTAGACAGATTTGTTTATCAAGTCTCCGACTTTGGGTCGTAATAACTCTTAGTTGTTGGTGAAAAAGAGGGGGTCTAACAACACCACCTAATATTTCTCTTAGGAATCTGTATGGACAAACTCCGAAATACTTTGCTAGAGAATCAACTAGACAGTCAGACTCAATCTAGATTAAAGTATATCAAGGAGTCAATATCTGTCACTTGTTTTGATTTACTCAATCTAAAACAATAGCGAGTCTTTAATCAAACACAAGGAATAACTTGGACGATACCAAAGACCAATATCCAAGGATCAATAAATATCAATCAACAACCAAAGGTTGGATTTCCAATTGATGATCTTAACGCACAACCTGTATTATTTCAATTATATAAGATATAACGCGGAAAAGAAATAACACAGACACCAGAAGTTTTGTTAACGAGGAAACCGCAAATGCAGAAAAATCCAGGGACCTAGTCCAGATTGAATACACACTGTATTAAGCCGCTACATACACTAGCCTACTACAAGCTAACTTCGGACTGGACTATAGTTGAACCCCAATCAGTCTCCCATTAATTCAAGGTACAGTTGTACTCCTACGCCTCTGATCCCAGCAGGATACTGCACACTTGATTCCCTTAGATGATCTCACCCACAACTAAGAGTTGCTGCAACCCAAAATCGCGGACTTGATAATAAACAAATCTGTCTCACACAGAAAAAGTCTATCAAAGGATAAATCTGTCTTCCACAGAAAAACCCTAGGTTTTGTTCCGTCTTAAGATATAAAATCAAGGTGAACAGGAACCAATTGATAATCCGGTCTTATATTCCCGAAGAACAGCCTAGATTAATCAATCACCTCTCAACAATCCTTCTTGACTACACAAGCGGTTTGTCGAGGAATCACAAACAGTGAGACGAAGATGTTTGTGACTTCTTTATCTTGCCTATCGGAGAAATCTCACGATCTCAAGTCAATCAAAGATTGTACTCGTACGATAGAAGATGCAAGATCAGATCACACAACTACGATAAAAGTAGTATCGGTCTGGCTTCACAATCCCAATGAAGTCTTTAAGTCGTTAACATGGTTTTAGAGAAGAAAACCAAAGGTTAAAGGAGAATCGACTCTAGCGAGCGCACTAGTTCACACAGACGTGTGGGGATTAGTTTTGCACAATGCTTTATGTCTCCTTTATATAGCCTTCAAATCAGGGTTTTGCCTTAGTTACAAAACAATCCATATTCACCGTTAGATGAAAACTTGATTTAGATTCAAGCTAATATTTCTCAACCGTTAGATCGAAAACTTAGCTTGTCACACACACTTGGGTAGACGTTTACTGGGTTTGTGAAAACCATGCCCAAACGTGTACGTGTATGTTGGTTCAACACAGTAACCCAAAAGGTTAACCATATGAGCAATTCATATTAACCTAGTTCTTCTTCGCCGTAACTAGTTCAATTGACTCAAATGAACTAGTTAGAGAGTTGTTCAATTTCTATGAGATCTTATATAACTACACAAGACACAATTGAAAAAAAGATGATTTGATTCGATGAATCGGCTCATGAACTTTATAGCCACGGTTTGCATTAAGCATTCCTTAGCAATTTAAGTTTCATGTTCAGAGCACATATTTAGATCATAACCACTTAAGCTCACAAACAAGTTCGCGGACTTAAGGCAACCGGCAGAGTTTTCCAAACTCAGCAAAAAATCTCGGCAAAGAGACTTCCGCCAGTTCGTGGACTAGGTTCGCGGACTGAGTTCGCGGACTAAACACGCAAACAAGTTTTTGGAAAATCCCAGCAGAAATTCTCGGCAAGAGAACTTCCGTCAGTTCGCGGACTGAGTTCGCAAACTGAGTTCGCGGACTTGGCAAAGCCAATTCCTCCGGTTTCTCTCAATCAACAAAGTTCGAAAACTTCGGATTAAGGAATACATGGTTATGTAATCTAAACTCGCATTCCAATCATTGAGATATTCTCAGAGGACGTTATATAGCCGTTATTCACAGACCGTTTCACGTCAGAGCAATTCTCAAAGTAATTGAAACTTTTCATGACTTTCGTCACTAGGTGAAGATAAACTTGATCAAAGCGAAACGCTTTACCAACACACGATTTCGAGAAAAAGATAAGTAGTGAATACTCAGCTCGAAATATCTAATGTGTATGATCCAGACTATATAGCGTACGACTTTTTGTCTCATAAGAAGTAGGAGATAGAATAGATATACTTTTGAGTGATAGATAAGTTCAAGTCTCCACATACCTTTTTGTTGATAAAGTTCCACGGTTCCTTGAGTAGATCTTCGTCGTTGTGTGATGAATCGCCATGAAGTCCTTGAGCTCAACTACACTTTTCTATCTTAATTCGAGACGTAGCTATAATAGAATAGAAATCAAGACTCATAGTTTTGATCACTAACATTGACAAACATGCTTGATATAGCAACGCATGCGAGGTCGGCCGAGCTATGCTCTAACAATCTCCCACTTTGTCAATTTTAGTGACAAAACTATTAATACATATGGAATACAAAAAAGATAAACTTTAGTGGCTCCTATTCCATAGTCTAATCTTCAACGTTCCTTGAAAGCTTCGTCCTTCCAAGTACTCCAATGATCCCAAAGGTTGTAAGTTTAGCACCACCGTTGTTGAAGATCCGTAGCTATAACAATGAGAGAAATCGAGATTCTCGATCATTATTATACAGTGTCATAGTATCATTATGTAACACAATTGCATCACGACTTTAACAACAATACTATGGTGATATGTATAACTCCCCCTTAGTCAATACTCCATCTCGATCATGGAAACCACTCCTCCTTACACAATGATCCGAAAACCATATGTATTTGTAGTGTGAACTACATTATTTCTCCCCCTTTTTGTCAATAAAATTGGCAAAGGTAAAAGAACGGGATCATAATGAAATTTCCACAAGAGACATTTCATAGACTAAAAGAAAAATACATACCAACTTAATTTAGATGCAATCATAAAGCCGAAGATAAATGCATTCATCAAGGAGTTTTAAGATACAAGATAACCCCTATAAAATTCCACAGCCGCACACCCCGCAAGATATTACCATTAAGCACAAGTTCAAAAGAACTCTCCCCCATTTGATGTCATTCCCAAAAGAACAACAAGAGCGACCTTAATTTCGAAAGAAAAGGACTTTTTAATTGGACACCAAAAACCATGGAAATGATTTTCTATATCCAAAACTCAACCAAATTACTCACAAGTAAACCCATGATTAATTTAATCGGAATACGCAACTAAATCAAACCACAAAAGTGATCAATTTAATTGATTGTGCTCAACATAAGAAAACTCACGGAGCTACGACTAAGATAACCACACGGAGATGACTACCTTAATCGTTCAAATACTCAACATAAGGAAAACCTTATGGAATATACGACTACATCAACCAATAGAACATGATTAGTATAGCCGTTCATATACTCAACACAAGAACTTGTGGAATATATGAAAAACTCAACTAGATTAATTACAAGAGAACCTATAATTAATCTAATTGGAATACACAACCAAACTAATCACCGAAACAATCAATTTAATTGTCAAAAGATTTTGCTCGACAAAAGAGGACTTTCGGAGCAAATAACTAAATAACCAATCAAGATGATTAATTTAGTTCAAGGATGCTCAACATATAACATCTCATGGAACAACCAACAAGGCCAATATTAATCGACATAGTTGTAAGGTGCTCAACATAAGATACACAATGGAGCCTTCAGGGTAAAACATAACAAAATGGATCAATGAAGATCAATACCGTGGATAACATACAAGGATCTATTCTTCCATCACTATTTGCATAACGACATAATAGACTTTATCCTTGTCAAACAAAAGATTTCATCCTATTTTTCATCAAATAAATGATTGCATAGGCATAACTTTTGTAATTGTCAAAAGTCCATTCGTCCTTTCATCAATACGAATATCAATTTATGAACGACTTTACTTTTGACACAATATGCGACCTTCAAGTTCACGGACGCAAACAATACATATCCCATAAAAATATTGCAATACTTCAAAACAGATTAATACTTCAATAATATCATCCTCCAAATATTTTTAGAATTTAAAACCAATAAATCTAAAAACAAGAAGATGAAAACGTTGGACATAGCTATGTGTAATCACAATAATGTCTATTCCAAACTCTAGTTATTCTTCTAAATAAAACAAGAAAAATAGAAGATTTACAAGGCATCAAGACAAACTCGTAATGCACATATAAGATGATTTGTCCTTAGAGGGTAGAATCAATCTTTTTCGCTCGGATTTACACCAAGAATAGCTACCAAAGGCGTATAATAAGATTTTCTTAACAAAGAAGAACATACAAAGTCATTAACGACCATGCACCATAGTTCACAAAGGATAATTGTGAACATTCAAGAATTCCATAGCACTGCGTACTACTTTCCATTCTTGAACTTCCTTCTTTGTGATTCACCAACAACATTCTTGTAAAAGCTACAAATTAGCTTAGAAGAGTGGTACTCCAAGAATCCAAGTTCCCAAGTTCAAGAGAAGTGGAACAAGTGCAACAAAACGGAGAAAAATACTCAAAAACAAGAGACAAGACAAATATCAATCTTAACTCATTCAAATTCAAGGTTTCTCATCTCTATTTTGAAGAGAATTAAAAAAGAAAGAGAAAGCAAAAAGAATGAGGTCAATCCGAGTTCGGATGAAGAAATTACTGCCAAAACAAGCTTACCGAAAATCGACGTCTACAGGCAAGTACGCATACGGGTTTGCAAACGAATTTTCATGACTTTGAGCAGTTTGCAAACTGGGTTTGCGAACTTAAACCCCTGGATTTTGATTTTAAAAGATGTTATGCATACTTGGTATGTCTACCATGAAGTCCAAACATCCCGAACTATTATTTTAAAACCTACACAAAAGAACCTTAAACACAGATCAAGTTAGGTAGAAATGAACGATAAGCAAGGTACATGGATCATTATAAGTACTCTAAGCAAGTAAAAACACAAAAATTGCTCAAGTTTATAGACATACCTTTAGAATAATCCAATTGAACTCTACAGCCTTACCGAACATAATCTGTGTGCCTCAAATTCTTGTGCTTCCCTCACCGTATACATAGTAGGGCATTTCTAGGTGAGGATGCACTTTCAACACAAACAAGTTGTGTTGAAGTGAACAATGTTGATCACTGTCATAGGCGTCAAAAATAATTACACTTTCTTACTACTCAAAATATATAATGAAGCAAGGGCAAGAAATGATTGTTCCCACAGAGAGATCTTGGGTTGTCAAAATGTTTCGGTTTCCTAAATAGAACAAGGGGTTTCTGAGTTTTATATAAAGGAAATTAAACTAAAAGCAAGTAAATAAATAAAGCACACAAATCAAGATGATATCGGTTAAGGTTTTCGTCTTCAATCACAAACATGTTTTCGACACAATAACTAGAATTGATATTTTAATCTCAACTTTTATCAAAGACCCTAAGATACCTTGATCGCAAGAATATCCCGCTAATTTCCTTTTGTCATCAACAAACACATTAAAAGATGCGAAAATGAATTCTATCTAAGAGAACAACCTAACGTGTAAAAGCACTAATCAAGTTTAATTCCCTAGATGCATTAAGTTCTTTGAAATCAGGCCAATCAAAGCAATCGAACGTGTAAAAGTACTAATCCGATTTAACAAAGGTTATGACTCACTTGTGACTACTAGGATGTATCACTACAAGCAATAATCACAATTATGCTACTTGTAATCAGGAATCTATCACTTTTGCGTATAATAAATCCTAATCTAGCAATAGAGATGAAAACACACTCAATTGATTCTAGACTCAACCAAACAAGTACTCAAATCATGTAACAATATCATCAGTGAATCATAAACGATAAGTATGGAGACAAAACTAATTTATTGAACACAACCCATGTTTGGAAATCCAACTTATTCCTTAACCAAAATAAAATTAACTCATGTTCATGGCATAGGAGTTCATAACAAGAAGGAAGAGAGAACCTATCATGTTTCTAAACCCTAGAACAAAAATTAGAAGAAGAGCTCAACCCCCTTCTTGTTGCTGTGAAGGTTTCCTTTTATACCACCAAACTAAGCCTTCCAAATCTCGGTTATATGACATCCAAATCTGCCTAGCCCATGCTCACGCCTATAACTCAGGCCCCAAACAAAGACCAACAACTTGTTAAGCTAGTCAGTTCTGCGAAACTGACAAGCTAATTTAGCCTTTCTACCTTCACCAAGAAATGGCAAACCGGCATAATTCAGTCTCCTTCCCTGTAAGTCATTCAAACTCAATATATTCATACAACACCAGTTAACGGCTTCACCTCAAACAGCAACTTCACTTCCCTTGTTCTGCAATTAACAGTAACAGCTCCTGCAATACCAATCACCAGCTTAATACCACCACCAACTGCAATTGCCTAGCCATTGCATCATCACTTGCAACAACATTGAATCTTCTTTGCTAACCATCTCTGCCCAATTCCATTTATCCCCGCAGCTCAACAATAGCATCGCTGCACAGTGCACACACAGTACCAAACAGCTGCAACTGCTCAGCATCTTCTAACACAATCTCTTCATCATGGAATCAATAACCACCATCATCTCAACTGTCCACCAAAATCAGTCACAGCGCCACTTTCTCTTTCCATCTGACCAGCTGCAACAAACCTCAATTCCAACAGCAGCAGCACCATAACCTGAAACCCATTCCGGAGCCATACGCCATTATCAAATACCACCAGCTATTACACTATTAGCTACCCTTTACAGTTCCTTGAAGCAGCGCCATTCTGTAGCAGCAACACAAACCTATTTCTGTTCCCTGCAACACAACACCAGAGTACATCCAAGCAAATGCTTCACTTCCCGCTGCTGCTCATCGAGCACAGCATACTCGAGCCATTTCATTTCTGTAATTTCAGCTCAACTTCAACTTCTTCCATATTCTCACAGCATCATAACCATTATCCATGCACTGCGTTCATACCAACCACCAACTTGCAGCTATAACCATCTTCTGCAACAACACAAACATTCCCCGTGAACCTCAAAGCTATAGCTTCTCATCTTTCGCACCAACTGACGAGCATACAAACCACTGCCCTCATTCTTTATACCAACAGCAATTGCAATCTCAGATCCAGCACATCACCGCCATCAACAACTTGAACTGCACTGTTAACAGCGCAGCATCAACACCCTTTGAGCTATCTAACCCAATTCAGACTTGTAATCTTCCATGGCCTCACTGCAACTTCACATTTCCTGTAGCTTCACATATACAACATCATCTCAAATCATTTCCTTGTTCCAATTGCAGAACCTGCTCAACTAATATCTCCCCGGCCAATACTCATTCTTCTCAGCATCTCAAGCCAAAAGCTGCACCAGACCAACACTATCTCACCCATTGGTTCATCATTCAAGTCCCTGGCTTCAAACACCAACCATAATTTCTTCCTGCCACTTCTGTACTCTATACTCAGTAAAACTCCTCTTCCATTTAGCTCCATTTCTACCAGAAGCAAACCAATTCCACCACCTACAATCTGCTTTACTCACTGCATCATTATCTCAAGCTATCACCAGTTACAGCTCTGCCTCAAGCCATTTCCTAAATACCCATGAACTTCACCAGTACTCAAGAGTAATCACCAGTAGCAGCTCATTCTCTCTTGTTTCAGTTCAATCTTCTCAAACCCCTAAAATCCATTGAACCCATCTCTGAGATTCTCGGTTAGAACCACAAATCAGACTCATCCCAGTTAATCTCAGCTTCATCTTCTCTCGATTCATCAGCAGACTTCTCGAATTCAATCAAACCCTAACTTCTAATTCCCGAGCAACACAACACAAGGACATGAACTTGAGCTTAATCTTCGATGAGAAGCAGCCACATCTCCTCCAACATCACTTAAATCCCTTATCTCTGTCGATCTCTCTTCTCTGTATTTCATGGCCGCCATTCTCTCCATTTCAGGAAGAGGGGAAATAAATGTAAATGATGATAAGAACTAAGAAGAAACAATTTCTTCTCTGATTTTTAGATTATGTGTAGGAATAAAAACTGATACGGGCACCCAGCTTTCGGATGTAGGCCACCACCAGTGACAACATTTTCCATTCAACTGTCAGTTCTGCGAGACTGACAGTTCAGCTCAGTTAACAAATTCCACAACTCTGATACGCTTCAAATGCTCGCAGCTTCTTCATACGACGTCGGAATGATCTCATTCTTTCGCCACTGGTTTCGTCTTTTCGTTCTCTTCAACATGACCAGGATAAATCCTGGATTTGATCAAGTTCCACATCTTTTTGCTCCAATTGACTCCAAAGTACCTGATTAGCTCAAAAGTAATCATACGATACATAATTTACAATAAAACTCGCAAAGAAAGCATAAACAATAGATATAAATCTAGGTGTTTTACAACAGCTATCAAATATCTTTCTCACCATGGCACCAAGAAAGAGTTTCTTTCCAACAACTCTTAAATCTTGTAGTGTTGAGAAACACCCAAGGAACTGTTTTTATAAGTCTATCAAAGAACTTCAAGAGAACCCAAAAAGATTTGTGTTTCTGATTTCTTGTTTTCCATCTTATAAAAAACAGTTTCTGCAGATAGTTTTTAGTACTGCGAAGGGAAACTCTTTTGATGAAAAGAGACGTCCTAGATTCTTCATAAAAGAAGACAATACTACTATCTTGATAGCAAGTATCAGGAATTGATCAACGAATCAATTCATGCTTTAAGGTGATACACTCAGATGACTGAGATTTAAACTCCTCTTGTAATTCGTTTAGTTTATCACAACTAATTGGATTACACAGAGGAGGAGCATTGCTCTCACTGATTAGTAAATCAATATCAACCTCAACATGAATATTATTCATCATAACTTGATTTAGGATGTCAAGAGATTCTTGCTCTTTCTGGAGGTATAACTCAACATCAAGAGATAAGCTCTCAAGCTTCTTTTCAATCCCTGGAAACACTTCAAGGGATTTTAAACCTGGTGGAGGTTTAGATAGAATTTCTTATATAGATTTTGTTAAATCAGTCATGGAAGAGAATTCTGAAATCCCTGGATATGGTGGTACATTTATTGAGATAACACTACTGTCCATGGAGTCAGATCGCTACAAACACAGACTTGTAAGGTCTTAAACGTGTTTGCCTGCTCTGATACCAATTGAAAAATCGGGGGTCTAACAACACCACTCAATATTTCGCTTAGCAATATGTATGGACAAACTCCGAAATGCTTTGCTAGAGAATCAAGTAGACAGTCAGACTCAATATAGATTAAAGTATATCAAGGAGTCTATATCTCTCACTTGTTTTGATTTACTCAAGCTAAAACAATAGCAAGTCTTTAATCAAACATAAGGAATAACTTGGACGGTACCAAAGATCAATATCCAAGGATCAATCAATATCAATCAACAACCAAAGGTTGGATTTCCAATTGATGATCTTAACGCACAACCTGTATTATTTTAATTATATAAAATATAATGCGGAAAAGAAATAACACAGACACCAGAAGTTTTGTTAATGAGAAAACTGCAAATGCAGAAAAACCCCGGGACCTAGTCCAGATTGAATACACATTGTATTAACCCACTACAGACACTAGCCCACTACAAGCTAACTTCAGACTGGACTATAGTTGAACCACAATCAGTCTCCCACTAATTCAAGGTATAGTTGTACTCCTACGCCTATGATCCCAGCAGGATACTGCGCACTTGATTCCCTTAGCTGATCTCACCCACAACTAAGAGTTGCTGCAACCCAAAATCGCAGACTTGATAATAAACAAATCTGTTCACACATAAAAAGTCTATCAAAGGATAAATCTGTCTCCCACAGAAAAAATCCTAGGTTTTGTTCCGTCTTAAGATATAAAATCAAGGTGAACAGGAAGCAATTGATAATCCGGTCTTATATTCCCGAAGAACATCCTAGATTAATCAATCACCTCTCAACAATCCTTCTTGACTACACAAGCGGTTTGTCGAGGAATCACAAACAGTGAGACGAAGATGTTTGTGACTTCTTTATCTTGCCTATCAGAGAACTCTCACGATCTCAATCCAATCAAAGATTGTACTCGTACGATAGAAGATGCAAGATCAGATCACACAACTACGATAAAAGTAGTATCGGTCTGGCTTCACAATCCCAATGAAGTCTTTAAGTCGTTAACCTGGTTTTAGAGAACAAAACCAAAGGTTAAAGGAGAATCGACTCTAGCGAGCGCACTAGTATGACAAAGACGTGTGGGGATTAGTTTTGCACAATGCTAGATGTCTCCTTTATATAGTCTTCAAATCAGGGTTTTGCCTTAGTTACAAATCAATCCATATTCACCGTTAGATGAAACCTGATTTAGATTCAAGCTAATATTTCTCAACCGTTAGATCGAAAACTTAGCTTGTCACACACACTTGGGTATACGTTTACTGGGTTTGTGAAAACCATGCCCTAACGTGTACATTTATGTTGGTTCAACATAGTAACCCAAAAGGTTAACCATATGAGCCATTCATATTAACCTAGTTCTTCTTCACCATAACTAGTTCAGTTGACTCAAATGAACTAGTTAGAGAGTTGTTCAATTGTTATGAGATCTTATGTAACTACACAAGACACAATTGAAACAAAGATGATTCGATTCGATGAATCGGCTCATGAACTTTATAGCCACGGTTTGCATAAAGCATTCCTTAGTAATTTAAGTTTCATGTTCATAGCACATCTTTAGATCATAACCACTTAAGCTCACAAAAAAGTTCGCGGACTTAAGGCAACCGGTAGAGTTTTCCAAACTCGGCAGAAAATCTCGACAAAGAGACTTCCGCCAGTTCGTGGACCGAGTTCGCGGACTAAACACGCAAACGAGTTTTTGGAAAATCCCAGCAGAAATTCTTGGCAAGAGAACTTCCGTCAGTTCGCGGACTGAGTTCACAAACTGAGTTCGCGGACTTGGCAAAGCCAATTCCTCCGGTTTCTCTCAATCAACAAAGTTCGAAAACTTCGGATTAAGGAATACATGGTTATGTAATCTAAACTGTCATTCCAATCATTGAAACATTCTCAGAGGACGTTATATAGCAGTTATTCACAGACTGTTTCACGTCAGAGCAATTCTCAAAGTAATTGAAACTTTTCATGACTTTCGTCACTAGGTGAAGATAAACTTGATCAAATCGAAACGCTTTACCAACACACGATTTTGAGAAAAAGATAAGTAGTGAATACTCAGCTCGAAATGTCAAATGTGTATGATCCAATCTATATAACATACGACATTTTGTCTCATAAGAAGTAGGAGATAGAACAGATAGACTTTTGAGTGATAGATAAATTCAAGTCTCCACATACCTTTTTGTTGATGAAGTTCCACGGTTCCTTGAGTAGATCTTCGTTGTTGTATGATGAATCTCCATGAAGTCCTTGAGCTCAACTACACTTTTCTATCCTAGTCCGAGACTTAACTATAATAGACTAGAAATCAAGACTCATAGTTTTGATCACTAACATTGACAAACATGCTTGATATAGAAACGCATGCGAGGTCGACCAAGCTATGCTCTAACAGTTGGTGAGATCAGCTAAGGGAATCAAGTGCGTAGTATCCTGCTGGGATCAGAGACGTAAGGAGCGAAAATGTACCTTGAATCTGTGTGAGATTGATTAGGGTTCAACTACAGTCCAGTCCGAAGTTAATTGGTAGTAGGCTAGTGTCTGTAGCGGCTTAATACAATGTGGTGTTCAAACTAGACTAGGTCCCGGGGTTTTTCTGCATTTGCGGTTTCCTCGTTAACAAAATTCTGGTGTCTGTGTTATTTTTTTCCGCATTATATTTTGTTATATAATTGAAATATCACAGGTTGTGCGTTAAGATCAATCAATTAGAATATCCAACCTTTGGTTGTTGATTTACATTGATTGACACTTGAACATTGGTCTTTGGTACCGTTCAAGTAATTCCTCTTATATTCAATCGGGCTCGCAGATTGCTATTTGCTGATTGCGGATTGAATTAAGAGTTAGAGATATTAAACTCTTTGATATACTTTATTCTAGATTGAGTCTGACTGTCTAGTTGATTTTCTAGGAAGTGTATTGGAGTAAGTCCTCTCAGATTTCCAAACGAATTGTTGGGTTTGGTTGTTAGACCCCCGCATTTTCAATTGGTATCAGAGCAGGCAAACACATTAAAGACCTTATAAGTCTATGTTTGTATCGATCTGATATGGACAGAAGTGTTATCTCTATAAACGCACCTCCAGATCCAGGGATTTATGAATTCTCTTCCATGACTGATTTGATAAAATCAGTAGAAGAAATTCTATTTAAACCTCCACCAGGTTTAAAATCCCTTGAAGTGTTTTCAGGGCTTGAAAAAAAATTAGAATGCTTATCTCTTGATGTTGAGTTATACCTCCATAAAGAACAAGAATCTCTTGATAAGCTAAATCTAGTCATGATGAACAATATTCATGTTGAGGTTGACATTGGTTTACTAATCATTGGTCAACTTCTGATACATATTACCAAGAAGAAATTGGGATGTCTCTTTTTATCAAAAGAGTTTCCCTATGCGATATTGAAAATTATCTGCAGAAACTTTTTCTTGTAAGGTGTAAAATAAGAAATCAGGAACACAAATTATCTTGTGGTCTTTTTATGTTCTTTGAAAAACTTGTAAAAACAGTCCCTTGGGTTTCTTTCAATACTTTAAGATGTAAGAGTAGTTGGAAAGAAATTCTTTCTTGGTGCCATGGTGAGCAAGACATTGTTCACCTAAACACAACTTGATTGTGTTGGAAGTGCATCCTCACCAAGAAATGCCCTGCTATGTATACGGTGAGGGAAGCACAAGAATTTGGGAGCACAGAGTATGTTCGGTAAGGCTGTAGAATTCGATTGGATTCTTCTAAAAAGGTATGTCTATAAACTTGAGCAAGATTCGTGCTTTTATCTGCTTAGTGTACTTATAATGATCCATTTACCTTGCTTATCGTTCATTTCTACCTAACTTGATCCATGTTTAAGGTTCTTAAATGTTTAGGTATGAAAATAGTAGTTCGGGATGTTTGGACTTCATGGTAGACATACCAAGTATGCATAACATCATTTAAAATCAAAATCTAAGGGTTTTAGTACGCATACCCGTTTGCATACTACCCCAGGTCATGAAAAGTCGTTTGCATACCCGTATGCATACTTGCCTGTAGATGTCGATATTCGGTAGAACCTGTTTTGGCCGTATCTTCTTCGCGAACTCGGAATGACCTCATTCTTTTTGCATTCTCTTCCTATTTAACTTCTCTTCAAAATGAACATGAGAATTCTTGAATTTGGATGAGTTAAGATTGGTCATTGTCCTGTCTCTTGTTTTTGAGTGATTTGTTCCGTTTCGTTGCACTTGTTCTACTTATCTTGGACTCGGGCACTTGGATTATTGGATTAATCTTCTTCTAAGCTCATTTGTAGCTTTTACAAGAATGACATTGGTGAATCAAAAAGAAGGAAGTTCAAGAATGTGCAGTAGTACGCATTGCTATGAAATTATTGAATGTTCACAATCATCTTTTGTGAACTGTGGTGCATGGTCGTTAATGACTTTATGTTCTTGTTTGTTAAGAAAATATTTTTATATGCGTTTGGTAGCTATTCTTGGTGTAAATCCGGGGAAAAAATTGATTCTACCCTCTAAGGACAAATCATCTTATATGTGCATTACGAGTTTGTCTTGATATCTAGGAAACTTCTAAGGATAATTTATTTATTGTGTTTTAAAAGGATTACTAAGGTTTGGAATAGCCATTATTGTGAGTACACATAGCTATGTCCAACGATTTTCATCTCCAATGTTTTATATTTATTTATTTAAATTCTAAGTTATTTGGAAGATGATTTTTGCAATTTTAATCTTTATGATTTTATATATTGAAATTGTTATGGGATATGTTGATTACGTCCGTGAACCTGTGACTGTCTCATACTTGTTCAAAAGTTATCTTTATTATGTCGATATGAAAGTATTGATAGAAGATAGAATGAAATTTTGACATTACAAAAGTTAAAGCCGTGTATGTCATTGTTTTGATGGAAGAAAGGATAAAACTTTTGTTTACAAGGATTAAGTCTATTGTATGTCATTGTGCAAATAGTGATGGAAAATAGAATGAATCCTTGTATATTCCGCAGTATTGGTCGATCTCCGATCCACATTTTTGTGCACATACTGTGTTGCTCCATAAGTTTTCTTATGTTTGAGCATGACCAATTGAATTGATCATTCTCTTATGGTCATTTTAGTTGTTGCTCCGTAAGTTCTCTTATGACGAGCATGACCAGTTTAATTGATCACTTTTGTGGTTAGTTTAATTGTGTAATTCTGATTGAACTAATCATGGGTTTTAATTGTGCATTTCGATTGGATTAATCATGAATTCTTTTGTAGATAATTCTATTGAATACTTTGGACTCAAATTCATGTTTTCATGTGATTTGATTATGTCCAAAGAAATCCTTCTTTTCTTGTGAAAGTAAGGTCGCCTTTGTTGTTCTTTCGGGAATGACATTTTATGCGGGAGAGTTTTTTTTGAACTTGTGCTTAATTGCCAAATCTTTATGGGGAGTGCGGCTGTGGAATATTATAGGGGTTATCTTGTATCTTTATAAACTCCTTGATGAATGCATTTAGCTTCGGCTTTATGATGGCATCTAAATAAGTTGATATGGTATTCTCTTTTGGTCATGAAGTATCTCTATGAAAATTTCATGAGGATCCCACTAGTTTTCGTACCTTTGCCAATTTATATTGACAAAAAGGGGGAGAACTAATGTGTAGTGTGATACTACAAATACATATGGTTTACAGATCATTATGTAAGGGGGAGTGGTTTTCATGTCGAGATGAAGTATTGACTAAGGGGGAGTGATATATATCACCATAGTAGTGTTGTCAAAGTTCTGATACAATTGAACTTTGATGCTGTGTAATAATACTATGACACTGTATAACAATGATTGAAATCATTTGTTTTCTCATTGTTATCGCTATGGATCTTCAACAACTATGATGCTGAACTTACAACCTTTAGGATCATGGAGTACTTGGAAGTGACGAAGATTTCGAGTCGCGTTGAAGATTCCAAGGAGATCAAGCATTTGGATGAGAAGCTACAATTTTTATTTATTTTGTAATCCATATATATTGATAGTTTTGTCGATAAAAGAGGAGATTGTTAGAGCACTGCTCGGTCGAACTCGCATGCGTTGCTATCTCAAGCATGTTTTTCAATGTTAGTGATCAAAACTATAAGTCTTGATTTCTAGCCTATTTATAGATGTCTCGGAATAGGACATAGTTTATGTAGTTGAGCTTAGACTTCACGTCGCTTATCACTTGAAGACGAAGAACTACTAAGGAGAGCTTGTGGAACTTCATCGACAAAAGGTATGTGGAGACTTAAACTCATCTATCACTTGGAAAGTTTATTTTCACTCTATCTCCTATATTGATACATAAGTCGTGTTACGATATAGTTTTCTCTATACACATTTGAGATTTCGAGCTAAGTATATCTCGCTTACATATTTCTCGAAATATGTGTTGGTAAGCTTTCGCTTCGACCAAGTTCATCTTATATCTTGAGAAAATTTCCGAGTAACATCTTACATGGTTTGTGTAATACAATCATTTGGTGTAAGACTTGGAATGTTTCGATAATGATTATTTCAATATCTTGAAAATTGCTTTGATGCTAATAGTGTATGAAAACGGTATTATCATTATAGAAGAATGTTTCAATGATTGAAATGAAGAGTTGAGATTATGTAACCATCTTTGGATATAACCATATATAGTGTTTTCACACATTAGTGTATAAATCCATAAACCGGGAACCAAGAGTATGCATATGTGTGAATACGAAATTGGTGAAGGAGACAGGTTAAGTATGCGTACCCGTACGCATACTGGCGGAAGTTTTCCAACCGAAAAATTCTGCTGAGTTTGGAAATTAACAAGCTCTTAATTAGTCACCTTAGGTATGCGTACCCATACGCGTACTGGTGAAAGTTTTCGAACCGAAAATTTCTGCTGAGTTTGGAAACTAAACCAACTCAAATCCGGTTGCTTAAGTACGCATACCCGTACGAATACTTAAGTTGGTTACTTTATCAAATCGGTAAGTTCATGAACTTAAACATTTAAATTATAAGGAATACAATCTTTGCAAACCGTGGCTATAATGTTCATGATTGATTCAAGTGAATCAAACTGATTTTGCTTCAATTGTGTTGTTGTATAAATCCATGAGAATATAGCAATTAAACAACTCTTTAACTAGTTTCATTTGAGTCATCTGAACTAGTTATGGTTAAGATGAATAAGGTTGATATGAGAGTAATCATATGGCTAACCTCGGTTAACTATTTATGAACCAACATGGTGTACATGTTTAGGTACGGTTACATAAACCTAAATTAGGGTACATTTCATTTGTGTGTAACAAGATAAGTTCGATCTAACGGTTGAAAGATATTAGCTTGGTTGAATCAGGTTTTTCATCTAACAGTGATTATTGAATGCTTTGTTACCACGGTAACTTGGATTGCAAACCCTGATTTGAAAATAATATAAAGGAGAACTCTAGCAACTGGGAAACCTAATCCCCACACCTCTTGTGTGTTACTAGTTTCATAACTAGAGTCGATTCTCCTTTAACCTTAGGTTTCTTCTCGAGACCCTGTAGGTTAACGACTTGAAGACTTCATTGGGATTGTGAAGCTAGATCCAACTATTCTCTTTGTAGTTGCGTGATATGATCTTGCCGTTTCTATCGTGATTGAGTGTAATTGTAAAATTGGCTTGAGATTTATATCTCTGATAGGCAAGATAGAAAAGTAATCACAAACACCTTTGTCTCATAGTTTGTGATTCCACAATAACTTGTTTCGCTAGTCGATTAAGTTTATTGTGAGGTGATTGATAATACTAGGTTGTTCTTCCGGAATATAAGTCTGGTTTATCAATTGGTTCCTGTTCACCTTGATTTATAAAAGACATAACAAAAACTCTTGGGTATTTTTGTGGGAGACAGATTTATTCAATCATATAGAATTTTCTGTGTAAGACAGATTTGTTTATCAAGTCTTCGACTTTGGGTCGTAGCAACTCTTTGTTGTGGGTGAGATCAGCTAAGGGAATCAAGTGCGTAGTATCCTGCTGGGATCAGAGAATTAAGGAGCGCAATTGTACCTTGAATCAGTGTGAGATTGATTAGGGTTCAACTACAGTCCAGTCTGAAGTTAATTGGTAGTAGGCTAGTATCTGTAGCGGCTTAATACAGTGTGGTGTTCAAACTGGACTAGGTCCCGGGGTTTTTCTGCATTTGCGGTTTCCTCGTTAACAAAATTCTGGTGTCTGTGTTATTTCTTTTCCACATTATATTTTGTTATATAATTGAAGTATCACAGGTTGTGCATTAAGATCAATCAATTTACATTGATTGACACTTGAATATTGGTCTTTGGTACCGTTCAAGTAATTCCTCTTATATTCAATCGGGCTCGCATATTTCTATTTGCTGATTGCGGATTGCATTAAGAGTTAGAGATATTAAACTCTTTGATATACTTTATTCTAGATTGAGTCTGACTGTCTAGTTGATTCTCTAGAAAGTGTATTGGAGTAAGTACTCTCAGATTGCCAAACGAATTGTTGGGTGTGGTTGTTAGACCCCCGCATTTTCACTAACAAAAATCAGAAAACAAGAAATAAAGAGGAACTGCGGCAAGTAAGAGCAGCGGAAAAATGAGGCGTGGCCACGCCACTTGGCCGACCAATTGGCTTCAGCAGGCGCCACCTGTAGCCGGCTGGCCACGCTCCATGTTGCTGCTTGCCGGCCCCCATTCCCATCGACCAATAAAATCGTTTTAAACGCGCCACACACACTTTTAAATAAAGTTGGAAGTTGGTTGGTCGCCGCGCATAATTCCTTAAGGAATCTAATTGTATATGGGGAAAAATGATTTGCTGGTTTTTAAGGAATTGATGAGACGGCCGTACGGAGGAGACTCCTCGAACCGAGCGAAATTTTAAACCTCACACAGATGCACCGCTGCAAAGGGGGTGCTTTAGATTCGAGAGATAAATCTGTAGTACTCCGGCCTAAGTCAAGACAATGACCGTTCCAGAGTAAATTCGGTCACAAGAGAGGATGGGTTGATCTGTAGGAGGGAAGCTGGGAAATGTGTGGAATCAATGGTAATCAAAGATTGTGGGTGTGTGAATTCTGAATATGATACTCTGAATGATTGAAATTGCTCAGTTGAGAGTAGTTGCTCAATTGATGAGTTGATGATCTCGTGTTGTCGATGAGACGTGAGATTGATGATACTGTTGATGCTGATGATTCAATCATTATTCAGAGACTTATTTATATTGCTGGAATTTTAGACACCATGATCCCATGAATTGTGACAGTTGATGGAATCAAGGAGTGGGGAAGTGGAGATCGTGTTTCAAACCAGTTGCTCAACGTGTGGAGACTTGGTCGATCTTCCACCCACTACCTCGTGAATTCCTTCAAATGATTGCACGACTTGCTCACATTCCATCGTGTGTTTGAACACATGTGTCGTAGACCGCCAGACCAAAACCCTAAGTGATATCCCCCAAAGTGACACGATTGACGTCTCATGGTATGTTAGTCAATTGATAACTTCGTGGTTTGATGGGACGATGAGTCCATGTAGTTGCTGAGTTGAACATGATGTTCTGAAACTCATGAGTTGAACATGTCATGAGACAGAGGTATAGTTCTTACGATGAAGCGAGCAAGTATTGCTCATTCGATGGATCGTTGAATATTGATTGTTGAACCAATATTACTTGGTTTGAGCAAATTTATCATATGAGCAAGTGTTTCTCATGTGATGAATTGTTGAATATTTGATCGTCTGAGCATGTGTTGCTCATCTGATGGATTATTGGCAGCGTACCAAAAATATTAATTAAAATACTGATCGTTGAACCGAGCATAATTAATAAAATTAATGACCATGAGGTCGTTGTAAAATTATTAAGGTTGAAATCTGGAATGATGATCCTTGGATTCAGAAACCCTAATTTGATCAATTGATGATCAATTCATGGTTCGTCAGAATTTTAACCATGGGACGAAGGAGGGAGCGACTACATGGGACCGTGGATCAACCATGTAGTGTCCATATACTCACGTGATAAAATACAAAGAACTCCTGAAGAGTTGACGATTTGTTGGTGAAAGAATGATTAAATGCTGGTTTAATCATTTATTCGAAAATGCTCATCTGAGCCTTAGGTGAGAAAACCTAATTAATTATGATGGAGTGAGGGACCACCCATGGGGTCATGAAACCGGCCCTGGGTAGTCACGTGACCGCCCGATGATCACTTCATGAAAATCCAAAGTGTTTGGAAGAGTCTTGGACCTAATACGTGCAATTGTGCAAATTAGGTCAAAACCGTGAAACTTGATGGGACCGGCTTCTGTAAGCCAAAGAGCCAATCTAGGTCGGTCAAGATAGCGTGCTCGTGTCCCAAGGCGTCCGCGTCTCAGTCCTGAGAATTTTGATATTTTCTGGCGTGCAATTGAGCATCCATTCGAGAAAATATGCCAAAATTAGGGTTTCGACGAAACTGAGGAAAACACCATGAGATGATGGAAAATAATTATAAAATAAGGAATAAGGAGGCGTGGGACCGCCGAGGCCAATCCATGGTCGGACGGTCGTGGCCACGGTCTCGTGGTGCCTTTTCCTTAATTTTATAATATTTTGATGATTTTATGAAAAAATATCATGGATTTAAAGAGTTTTGATGAATTTAGGGAGTTTCATGAGTTCAAGGAAGCCAAAAATATTAAAATAATGAAAACAAGGGCGTGTGGGGCCGTGGGAGGCATGGCCGGCCGGATAGGGCCCGGTCCCACAAGTTTTCATAATTTTTAATATTTTTAGGTATTTTTTCATGATTTGAGGGAATTTTTCCTAATTTGAGAGAAATACCATGAAATCAAGGAATTTGATAAATTCAAGGAAGATAAAATAATAATAAAATAAAGGGGCGTGTGGGACCTGCTAGGGCATGATCGGCCGGCTAGGACCCGGTCCCACAAGTTTTTCATAATTTTATATTATTTATTTCGTAATTTTTGCAAAATACCATGAAATCAAGGGGTTTTTTCATGAAATCAGAGAAATAATGATAATAATAATAAAATAATGAGGAACCATGAGGTGTGGGGCCGGCTGGAACCAAGGCATGGCCGGTTGGCCAATGGTCACTCCTCACACTATTTTTCCTTAATTTTATATTATTTTCATGGGTTTATGAAAACACCATGAAGTCGAGGAGTTTCCTCGAGACGAAGGAGATTTGATAAAACGAGAGAATTTTCATCAAATCATGAAAAATAATAAAAATGCATTAAAAATATAAAACTGGCATGGGATTGACCACGACACGGTCGGTTGATCGTGTGTCCGTGCTCCCAGTACCATGGTCAATATTTTTAATTATTTATTATTTTCTTCCCTATTTTGCATAGGTTCATCGTTTCGTTGTATTTTGAAATATACTCGTTCGTGCGCTGACTGTTAGTGCATTGTCGTTGAATACACTTTCACCATATAAATCGGGGCTTACTTAGAGGTAGCTCAGACGCCCGGTTGTTGATTATTTATTATTAATTGTGGAATTCAGTGGAGAATAATTCACAAAACTGAGTAATAAGATGTTTATTATTAATTCATAGGATCAGCTGAGGATTTGACTACGAATTCAGAATAATAAAGTGAGCATTACCATTCCATGGGATCGTAGATTCGACCATAGAATCAGAGTAATTAAGATTTATCTATTACCATTTATGAGACCAGTTGTGGATTCGATCATGAAATCGGAGTAATGAGATAATATAGTTATTGCTATTCTATGAGATCAAGCCGTGGATTCGATCATAGAATCAGAACAATTGTTATTGACATTCCATGGGACCAGTCGTGGATTCGACCATGGAATAGGAGCAATAATAGATTATTCTGGGAATTCAGTAGTGAATGTCACGGCAGAATTAATCTTAATTAGGAATAATTAACTTTGTGGCTCTATACTAGCAGAGCAAGTTGTCTAGGAGCATTAATTATCCCGATATGAGCTTGTCGGTAAGTCATATCCTTTATATAGTCAGGGTAAACTCGTTGTTTGTTCCTTAAGACGTTATTGCTCTATACTAGCAGAGCAAGCTGTCTAGGAGTCGTCCATCTCGTGATACTATATAGAAATAATCACTGAAAGTGTTCAGTATTCATGAGATATGCCGTTGTCCAGTCGTGAGACTACATATCTACATGTACTCCGAGAGAAAGTACTCTCCGTTGAGAATTCGATGAGAGACCCGTGTATCAATACTCACGTCTGATTGCTGGATCAGAGCTTCATATAATTATGAGTTTGCGATTTTAGCCCTTGTCGGAAATCCACCATCTACATTAAGTCCCTTGCTTACTGAGGAAAGCTGTGTTCCTCAGTCAGCAAATGGTGATTTTCCGGCCATAAATAACAATACCAGTAATTGAATTTAGTCGTAAGTTGAGACGTTACCGGATTTAGAGAGCATGAGCAGACCACGACTTGATGAAAGCTTCAATGTCATGATTGAAGTGTCGTTTGGTGAGCATAAATTGGTGTTGAACCGCTGGTTTGGACGACGAGTTCGTGGTTGGTCAGGATTCGCGGGACGGGTCCAATAAGGAAATCCTTGGAAAATTAGGTTTTGGAAATAAAAAATTGTATAAAAGGAATTAATCCTTTTTTTTTTAATTTCTCCACGTCCATCTCTCCATCACCTCTCTTCCTTCACGTCAGCAGCTTGAAGTCCGCCGCCACCTGATCGCCGCCGCCGTTGCCGCCGGCCAACTTCCGGCCAACCAGGTGCGTGCGTTGTTTTTTTTTTTGATGTTTGCTGATGTTGTGACCTTCATGAGTTGTTCATGTTTTGATCATGATGAAAAAATATACATGTGTGTATATATTGGTATGATTTTTATGAAAACCCTCGTTTTTGAAAACGCATGTTCGTTCGATCGTTAGTTTTGAAAACTAACTATAATCCCTGATTTAGGAGAGATTTTTTTTTTTTAATATATGAACTTAGGTCCAGTGATAAAACTTAGTGTATGAGCTTTCATGTGTACCACGGTTTTATCATAAAAGGAGTAAATTTTCACGAAATCGAAATAATCCTTCGTTTTAAAGGCAAATTACGACGACTCGAAGGGAAATTCATATGATGAACTTGTGTGCAGTGATAAAATTTTGCTTATGAGCTTTCATGTAAATACATAACTTTATCATATGTATGAGATGTGAGCTTTCACAGTATTTTGAAATAAACCTTCGTTTTAAAGACAAATAACGACGATACGAAGGAAAAATATTTTTTTTATATGCAGCCGTGACATATATTGTGCAAAATATGATGGTATATTCATTAGATAAAAATCTTTGGGAATTTATATATGCAAGTTGCATTAATTGTTGTTTTGAAAAAAAAATCAACCTTCGAAGATAGACAATGTATTTATAATGAAATATTTTATTGTTATAAACTTCATAGGTTAGTTGTGTGAATGTTCACATTATGAAAATTGTGTTCACGATTTCATGAAAATCAGTCTCGAAAATTAAATAAAGTTTCGTTCGTTTTTGCAGTTATCGAAGAGGCGAACGATTTTGAGGTGCTAACTCTTACGGCATAACTACTACCATTAGTAGAATTGTAAAGAGGTAAGAGTTCATAGTTACCATTTTGCTTGTATTTCCTTGATTTATATCTGGAAGGCATACTGAAGTAGAATGTAGTGTGAACCTTTTCAGCTACTCAGCAAAGATGACCAATTCCCAAGCTGACGACGCCTCGAGGGAAGAGATGTGCGTTGATGATGGTATCTCCAGAGATGAGACATGCATGTATGAAACTTCCGTTGGGAGACGAAGACGAAATCCCTGGGATTAAGAATGTCCCGAACATAGACGATGCATTCTTTGAAAAAGATATTCCAGGAGCTGAGCAACATTTGAAATCCCCAGTGTATCGTCTTTTGATAAATCCCAGAACTGTTACTCAGAAGAAATTGGTGACTCCTAAGACAGTGATTCGATTTTGTCTTGAACGAGGGATCTTCACCTCATCAATCATAGAGTTTAAGCTTTCTCGACGACCTTTGGAGAAATTTGTCGGCTGGGCGAGGCGTATGTTGGGTTTTCCTCATGTGAGGACTATGCTCGACCAGGCGCAGGTGACAAGAGCTATTCAAGCTTCTGGAGAGTTGTTCATTTATCATGACGCAAGTGGTATTGTGGCTCTGTTTGCTCGCTGGTGCATTCCCACTCACACTTTTATATGTAGATGGGGAGATTTTACCATTACCTTGGAGGACGTGGCGGCTCTGATGCATCTCCCAATCACGGGAAATTTTCCTGGGGATCTTTCAGATGAGGAGACCGCTGTTTCTCATGTCTTGACAGCTGCAATGGAGAAAGCGAATAAGGCTGGTAGTAAAGGATGCTATGCTTCCTGGTTGACACACTGGTGGCCCAAAGATGAGGTTTCTGATAAACCCATCGACGGTATGTTACCCATTGCTGCTTTCTTATGTTTATGGTTGTCCAGAGACGTTTTTGAAGACAGTGGAAACTTTTTGAATCCTTTTGTGATTCCCTTTGCTATTAAGATGGCTCAAGGTGAGCAACTTCCGATAGGTATTCTATTCTTAGGCTCCTTGTATTACAACCTGGATTCCTTGATTATAGACTCCAGTGTGTGGAACGGATCCATGAAGATTGAGTGTTATGCCAACACGATGTTTCTTCAAGTTTTGATGTGGGAGCACTTTAAGAATTATGCACCTACTCCACGTAATGTTCTGCAAGGATCGAATACTGATGCGCGCCATACTTTCCCTGAGAAAGATAACGCTAGGATCATGCGTTGGTCCACAAAGCAACCTCGTTCTAAAATACGCTTCATTGATGTGTTAGATGAAGAATCTGAGTTCAATTTTCGACCGTGGGTGTCAGTCCCTGATTATGTTTCTCATCCGATGACTTTCAATACTGGAGAAAGCACGAGTTTGACGTCTGGTGTGCATCTGAGTGATGGCGAAATATCTTTCATATTGAGTTGCACCCCTGGTCATCTGCTATCAGCCACGTTTGGAGAACTTTCAGTGGAGGAGTATAATATTGATAGAGAAGCTCAACAAATGGGTATGGATCAGTGTGTTCCAACTATACGGAGAAGGAAGCCATCAGTTGAGCAACTCAGGACTCATTTGGATCATACTTACGTGGAAGGGAGTAGCTACTGGTTTCCTGGTTCTGATAGATTCGCCTATGTAACCCCAGGTTATGTAGAATTCTGGGATCAGCAACTCGGGCGTTTGCGTGGCTTTGTACGATTTCCCAAACCTCCATTCAAGGATCTTACTTCGGCTGAGATGATTTCCAGTCGACCAAGATTGAAGTATCTTTCTGGTGATAAACGAAAGTCGTCTCCAGGATGCTCTCACGGATGTTTCTTCATATATTCTTCACCAAATTATAAGAACTGTATTCTGATTGTATTACTGGATTTCACCACAGGACGGTCGTAATATACGACCTCGAATCGGTGTAGATTTCTCAGAGACCGAGGCGGTTATTCATGGAGGAGAAGGCAGGCATAAAGGTTATAAGTTGTTGCCTAATACCGTAAAGTCCCCAGTTGGTGCTTTGGTAAGTTCCCAATATTTTCCTCCTCTTTCTAGCCCATATTATTAGGATCTTGAAACCGATATTGTTATTCCGTTGCAGGATTTTTCTCCATCAAGTATTGATGGTCTTCGGTTCTCCGCCTTTGAGCAAGCAATCCCTGACTTGAGCGATGAAGGAGAAGCTGTAAGTATCTCTTCACATGTTCGATTATGATACTTTATTGATGAAATGATAATTGTTTGATAATATGTCCAGGAGGATGTCGTTATGGAGATGGAAAGTGCTGCCACTCGACCGTCTCTTGGAACACATGCAGTGCTAAGGATTTGGAGCTGAATGGAAGTAATGATCCTCCCATCGTTGACACGGACAATCCCAACTCCTTGAATGCTTTGGATATCCCTCAAGTAAGCATATACTCTGTACACTCTTCATGGAAGCATAGAAGTGCTTATTTTTTGAATGAATGAATGTGAATCCATGTGCGTATATGAAACCGTAGTCAAATTTCGTCGTCAGAAAATTCGGAACCCAGTTGTTTTAGTAAAAATGCCGTAGAATCTTCGTCCGGAATCGGATTTTGATGATCTGCATGTGAAAATTCAATCCCGGAAAATTTCCAAGCTTTATCAACGAAGATTTTTAAGTTTTGAGCACGTTCAGGGCCTGAAAAAGGCGAAATAGTAAACTTCCAGGACTTTTTCAGATTGCGCGTCACTTGATATTTTGGCCACATCTACTTGCTCGTTCATCGGATTGTCATGAAATTTTGATATGTTGTAGAGGAAATCCATACGAAGAGAATGGTATATGACCCATACTCAAATTTCTTGTAGATTGCTCCCAGTTAGTCTCTTAGTACAGAGCAGAGTTCAGTTTCTTCAGACGGACTCATCGTAAAACATGTTTTCATGAATTTTATGTTATTTGATCGTACCTTGAATGTATTATGATGAACCTTGATGATCTTTCCTTGCTGGTATACTGTGTTTCATAATCTCCTTTGGATTCGTGACTCTAACCTCATGTAATCTTCGTATTAGGTGCTAAATACCGAAGTTGAGGATACTGGAGCCAACGATGATAACTCTAACCATTATGGAGTTCTTGATGAAGATACAACCATATATGCACTTCAAGGCCATGAGAAGGTCGCTACTGATGTTATGGAAACCCAGATGGTTGTTGCCTCAGTGATAGAAGAATCCGAGACAGCAGTGGAGAATACCGAAGGAATTATTGCTTTGGTTGTGGAAGCCGCTCCAGTGACTGAGAACTGCATAATAGTGTACGAATATCCAACTGCAGGAGTTGCTTTTGATCCTCCATTTAACACTTCACTCCCATATCATGAACTGATAGGTGGATTCAACGTTCCCATTGGATATGCACGCTTGTACGAGACAATATGGAAGAAGTTTGGCCACATGATCGTTGACAGGAATCCTGGGCGTGCTTATGCTTTAACCATGCAAGTAGGCGTTAACTTGCGTGTCGTGAGTGATATGCGTGCCATACCTAGGAATACTGTGACTCCAAATATACTTTTTGATTGGGAGTTTAACTTGGAGAATTCAGAGAGACTTGGCCTCAACGTGAAATGGCTTCGTAAGAAAATAAACGTTATCAAGGATTCATGTGAGAAGAACATACCCTTTCCCAATGATGCTGTAAAGGAGAAGGAGGACAAGATTTCCAAGCTGACCGAGGAGTTGAACAAGGAGAGGGCGGCTTTGCAAATCTTGAAGGATGATAATGAACGAAAGCCTTTTCTTGCTGATTTCCTTTGATTATCTCTTAAACTTCTGAACTTCTGAGAGATGTGAGGTTTATACTTGGGTTTTGATATTTAGATGGTTTTGGATTGGCTGATGGTTAAGGATTCTCTTGTAGATTTGATTTCTTTTACGAAATATGAACTGAATTTTGATAAATTGCTGAATTCAAATACTAATTGCAAGTATTGCAAACGTCTTGGAGGAATTGAAATACAAATGAAAGAAAATCCTAAATGTTAAATCCAAACGCCATGAATGCTTCGAAGGCCCAATACCTCAAATGTCCAATAATTTCAGATAAACGCCTTGAGCCAATTTTCGTTAATTACTGGCAGGATTCTGTCATATATGTTGATCAATTTGTAGTATCCTCCGGCCACGGACTTAGCGACCATGAATGGTCCTTCCCAATTGGAGTTCCTTGTAGAATGAAGACCGCGCTGAACTGCTTTGAGAACCAGGTCTCGTTCATGAAACTTGTTAGGCTTGGTCGATCGTGCCTTGAATATCTTCCGCTGATTCGAAATTCCCTGTTTGACGGAATTCCACGATTGTGGCACATATGGACACTCGCGCGGAAGAGAGTATCCAGCATAGTGTTGATCATGCTTAGCCAGATCTTCAACAATAAACCTCTCGATGGAGTGACCGATTTGAAGAAGTTCTGAACCCAACCATTGGGTGTAATATTGCTGAGGTGAAGTTACCCACTCGTAGCTTTTGATGACTGCTAAATTGTTCATGGGGAGGAGTCCCTGGGCCATAGTAGCATATCTGAACATTGGTAATATTGGAGCATGAGGAGAAATAAGACTTGCCTGAGATCGAAACCTTCTGATAAAGGTGTGCGGATTTTCTCTAAGTTCCTGGGTAAGTCCCATCATAGTTTTTACTTCTTACAGATGCTCAAACAGTGGTGCGTCTTCTGCTTCGTCTTCTGACTCGGAATCCTTGTCGATGACAGGATGTGTTGAAGGCATCGTTATTCTTCCATCATGAATCCAAGTTCTTCCAAGGACCATGTCGTATCCAGGGTCTTCCCGGATTATGAAAAACTTGGCCTCAGTGCAGATCAATCTTTCCGTAACTTTGAGAGTGATGAAGCCGTATGCATCTCTGGAGATTCCTTCGTGGTCCCTGATTGCTATGGGAGCGTGGGTGGCTTCCTGTCAAGTAATACCAGCAACTCTGAGAGTTTTCAAAGGGATGATGTTGACAGCGGTACCAACATCGACGAACGCCCTCTTGAACTCATTTCCTTTAATGTGCACTGTGGTGAGCAGTCCCCAGTCATACATTTCTTTGTCGGTGGCTGAAGGTTCGGTGGTGGTCTCTTGGATCAGCAGGCATTTTCCGGACACGATGTGGTTCAGTGCAGCAAACATGTCTTTCCTTTGAGCTTTCGAAAGATACAACAACTCGCAGACATGTTCGATCAGAGATTGGAACGCTTCCTCGGCAGGAGGTTCAGAGATGGTAAACGTTCGGACTGGGAGGGTTTTTTTGTGTACTCCCTCAGTCCCCAGGTTGAGATCTCCTGATTCGACCTTTTCTTTGAATATGCGCTTCAATATTTTGCAATCACTTGTGGGATGGTTGACGTATCTATGGTAGCGGCAATACCGGGGATTTTCCATGGCTTCTTCAGTTGGTTCCTTCTTGACATAAGGCAATTTGATTGCACCATCTTGGATCCATGAATCGAGTAGTTCATTAACTTCTTCCATTGAACAGGAAAAATCAGGTGCTTCTGGATCTTCCGTATGCTGAGGAGGGACTTTCGAATTCTCCTTCTTGTGTGCCTTTGAAGGGGTGGAGGAAGTCTGCTTGTGCTGTGGTTTTGCTTTTCGCTTACTCCCTTATGCAACAACATTTGTTGAAGGTTGCAGGTTGTACTTCTTGTTGATCAAACGCCTGCTTCCTCGAGTGTCTTTTGAATCCTCAGTCTTTGTAGACTTTGCTCTTTCCAAAAGAGTGGGTGCAGTGGTTGCCGACCTTTTCGCAGCTTCGTGAAGCTCTGAGAAAGTCTGGAATCGAAGGTTCTCCAGCAAGGCCCTGTAGACCGGGAGTATGCCATTGATGCACAAGTCCACCAGTTTTTGCTCCGTGACGTTTGGGTCATGACAATCCAGGGCTTGGACTCTGAACCTTTTCACATAATCATTGGGATTTTCACTGACCCTCTGAAACATTCTTCCAAGGTCGGAGAGGGTGACTTGTTCTGAAACGAAGAAGTATTTCCTGTAGAATGCGTTAACCATTTCTCCCCAATTGTTGATAGTCCCGGGTGCGATGTTGTTATACCAGGTGTATGCTCTGCCTTTCAGACAATTTGAGAATTCCTTGAGACGAACGACATGATTATGTTCATGTTCTCCCAGGGCTTCGAGAAAACGAGAGACATGTTCCCGAGCATTGCCAGTTCCATCATACAAGGTGAAAGTTGGAGAAACATAACCTTTGGGGAGTGGAATCCTATGCGTAGCGGCAGGATAAGGAGGTTGATGACGATGGTCATGCGATGTCTTGTCTTTTCCACAGTTCTCCAGATCCTCGCGAGTAATGAAGTTCGATGATCCCTTCGCTGATGAGTTGTCTGCAGCAGTTTTGCGAACTTCGTCGTCTTCTACTGTATGGATTGGAATTACTTCAGGATCGTCGACTGAGGATTTCTCCTTCTCCTTTCCCTTCTCTTGAGTTTTCTCTGACATCTTGTCAGTAAGAGTTTTGAGATAATTACACAGCTCCTTCTGTGCAGCATCCATGTCAGTCTGATTCTTTGCAAGAGTCTCTTGCGCTTTGATAAGATCAGCAATGGTAGGTGGTGGATCTCCTGTGACTTCTTCAGGGTGTCGTCCGGACAGTGGATGACCTTCGACGTGAGGAGGAGTAATGTCACCACCATCAGTGTTGGAGGTCGGAATTGTCTCTGGGATATTCTGATTGTTGTTGTTGCTAGTGCTAGCACGGTTTGTGTTAGGATTCGTAACGAAACCTGACCTGAGATCAACCATCTTGTGGAATTGTGAGATTGCAACCGATAGAATGATCTCCCGCTGTGGTCGCCAATCTGTAGATGGGGAAAAACGATTTGCTGGTTTTTAAGGAATTGAGGAGACGACCGTACATAGGAGACTCCTCGAACCGAGCGAAATGTTAAACCTCACACATATGCACCGCTGCAAAGGGGGTGCTTTATATTCGAGAGATCAATCTGTAGTACTCCGGCCTAAATCAAGACAATGACCGTTCCAAAGTAAATTCGGTCACAAGAGAGGATGGGTTGATCTATAGGAGGTAAGCTGGGAAATGTGTGGAATCAATGGTAATCAAAGATTGTGGGTGTGTGAATTCTGAATATGATAAGCTCTGAATGATTGAAATTGCTCAGTTGAGAGTACTTGCTCAATTGATGAGTTGATGATCTCGTGTTGTCGATGAGACGTGAGATTGATGATACTGTTGATGCTGATGATTCAATCATGATTCAGAGACTTATTTATATTGCTGGAATTTTAGACACCATGATCCCATGAAGTGTGACAGTTGATGGAATCAAGGAGTGGGGAAGTGGAGATCGTGTTTCAAACCAGTTGCTCAGCGTGTGGAGACTTGGTCGATTTTCCACCCACTACCTCGTGAATTCTTTCAAATGATTGCACGACTTGCTCACATTCCATCGTGTGTTTGAACACACGTGCCGTAGACCGCCAGACCAAAACCCTAAGCGATATCCCCCAAAGTGACACGATTGACGTCTCGTGGTATGTTAGTCAATTGATGACTTCGTGGTTTGATGGGAAGATGAGTCCATGTAGTTGCTGAGTTGAACATGATGTTCTGAAACTCATGAGTTGAACATGTCATGAGACAGAGGTATAGTTCTTACGATGAAGCGATCAAGTATTGCTCATTCGATGGATCGTTGAATATTGATTGTTGAACCAATATTCCTTGGTTTGAGCAAATTTATCATCTGAGCAAGTGTTGCTCATGTGATGAATTGTTGAATATTTGATCGTCTGAGCATGTGTTGCTCATCTGATGGATTATTGGCAGCGTACCAAAAATATTAATTAGAATACTGGTCGTTGAACCGAGCATAATTAATAAAATTAATGACCATGAGGTCGTCGTAAAATTATTAAGGTTGGAATCTGGAATGATGATCCTTGGATTCAGAAACCCTAATTTGATCAATTGATGATCAATTCATGGTTCGTCAGAATTTTAACCATGGGACGAAGGAGGGAGCGACTACATGGGACCGTGGATAAACCATGTAGTGTCCATATGCTCACGTGAGCAAATACAAAGAACTCCTGAAGAGTTGACGATTTGTTGGTGAAAGAATGATTAAATGCTGGTTTAATCATTTATTCGAAAATGCTCATCTGAGCCTTAGGTGAGAAAACCTAATTAATTATGATGGACTGAGGGACCGACCATGGGGTCATGAAACCGGCCCTGGGTAGTCACGTGACCGCCCGATGATCACTTCATGAAAATCCAAAGTGTTTGGAAGAGTCTTGGACCTAATACGTGCAATTGTGCAAATTAGGTCAAAACCGTGAAACTTGATGGGCTCGGCTTCTGTAAGCCAAAGAGCCAATCTAGGTCGGTCAAGATAGCGTTCTCGTGTCCCCAAGGCGTCCGCGTCTCAGTCCTGAGAATTTTGATATTTTCTGGCGTGCAATTGAGCATCCATTCGAGAAAATATGTCAAAATTAGGGTTTCGACGAAACTGAGGAAAACACCATGAGATGATGGAAAATAATTATAAAATAAGGAATAAGGAGGCGTGGGACCGCCGAGTCCAAGCATGGTCGGACGGTCGTGGCCACGGTCTCGTGGTGCCTTTTCCTTAATTTTATAATATTTTGATGATTTTATGAAAAATATCATGGATTTAAAGAGTTTTGATGAATTTAGGGAGTTTCCCTGAAGTGAAGGAGTTTCATGAGTTCAAGGAAGCCAAAAATATTAAAATAATAAAAACAAGGGTGTGTGGGGCCGTGGGAGGCATGGCGGCCGGCTAGGGCCCGGTCCCACAAGTTTTCATAATTTTTAATATTTTTAGGTATTTTTTTCATGATTTGAGGGAACTTTTCCTAATTTGAGAGAAATACCATGAAATCAAGGAATTTGATAAATTCAAGGAAGATAAAATAATAATAAAATAAAGGGGCGTGTGGGACCGGCTAGGGCATGGCCGGCCGGCTAGGGCCTGGTCCCACAAGTTTTTCATAATTTTATATTATTTATTTCCTAATTTTTGCAAAATACCATGAAATCAAGGAGTTTTTTCATGAAATTAGAGAAATAATGATAATAATAATAAAATAATAAGGAACCATGAGGTGTGGGGCCGGTTGGAACCAAGGCATGGCCGGTTGGCCAATGGTCACGCCCCACACTATTTTTCCTTAATTTTATATTATTTTCATGGGTTTATGAAAACACCATGAAGTCGAGGAGTTTCCTCGAGACGAAGGAGATTTTATAAAACGAGAAAATTTTCATCATGGAAAATAATAAAAATGCATTAAAAATATAAAACTGGCATGGGATTGACTACGACACGGTCGATTGGTCGTGTGTCCGTGCTCCCAGCACCCTGGTCAATATTTTTAATTATTTATTATTTTCTTCCCTATTTTGCATAGGTTCATCGTTTCGTTGTATACACTTTCACCATATAAATCGGGACTTACTTAGAGGTATCTCATACACCCGGTTGTTGATTATTTATTACTAATTATGGAATTCAGTGGAGAATAATTCACAAAACTGAGTAATAAGATGTTTATTATTAATTCATAGGATCAGCTGAGGATTTGACTACGAATTCAGAATAATAAAGTGAGCATTACCATTCCATGGGATCGTACATTCGACCATAGAATCGGAGTAATTAAGATTTATCTATTACCATTTATGAGACCAGTTGTGGATTCGATCATGAAATCGGAGTAATGAGATAATATAGTTATTGTTATTCTATGAGATCAAGCCGTGGATTCGATCATAGAATCAGAACAATTGTTATTGCCATTCCATGGGACCAGTCGTGGATTCAACCATGGAATATGAGCAATAATAAATTATTCTGGGAATTCAGTAGTGAATGTCACGGCAGAATTAATCTTAATTAGGAATAATTAACTTTGTGGCTCTATATTAGCAGAGCAAGCTGTCTAGGAGCATTAATTATCCCGATATGAGCTTGTCGGCAAGTCATATCCTTTATATAGTCAGGGTAAACTCGTTGTTTGTTCCTGAAGACGTTATCGCTCTATACTAGCAGAGCAAGCTGTCTAGGAGCCGTCCATCTCGTGATACTATATAGAAATAATTACTGAAAGTGTTCAGTATTCATGACATATGTCGTTGTCCAGTCGTGAGACTACATATCTACATGTCCTCCGAGAGAAAGTACTCTCTGTTGAGAATTCGATGAGAGACCCGTGTCTCAATACTCACGTCTGATTGCTGGATCAGAGCTTCGTATAATTATGAGTTTGCGATTTTATCCCTTGTCGAAAATCCACCATCTACACTAATATAGGCTGCTCATGTCAGTCTTAAAACGATCACGGCCGTACGTTTTGGCCACTCGGTTTATCAAGCACCACCATGAACACCGGAGGGGTCACTAATGCGTTGGCCAATCAGAGTCCTCCCAACTCGCAAGCGGAGCCACTAAACATTTACCTAAAGTAAGTTGGTCGTGCGAGTTACAAAAGCCTAATTTTTAGCAGCAGTATATTGCTGTCGCAAAACGATCTTGGTCGCCCAACTTCGCCAGCCGAATTGACCGGCCTAGATTCAATCTCAATCAACGGGAAAAGGTGCGGATATGCTCACCAGCGGCCCATCTATTGTGCTGTCCGGACGAACAACTCTCCAACACATGCCAACACCAAGAAACGTTGGCCCAAAATAGGTTGACCACACGGTTTTTAAAACCTAAATTAAATCAACGACAGTCATTAATTGCCGCAAATCATACCATCCATCCAACTTGGCTAGCCAATTTAACCGGTCTAGGTTTAACTTGGGACGATCAATAGAATGTCAAAATGGCTACCAGCCTTCACTCTCCTATAGGGACCGACCGACCTACCTTTGGCATGCGTAAATAGTTCCCAGCAACTTCCTGAAAGTGGTCGGTCATGCTCTTTTTAAGACACTAGGTTCCGCGACGAACCAAGACAGGCTCAATATAACGATGCTTCACATGCATCGATCATTTTGAGCTGCTTGCTTAAAAGCGATGTTTTACATGCATCAAATACGTATGATATTTTATGAGTATCGACTTCACAAATAACTTAGTTATTTAACCTAATAGCATCACATGATATTATTTGCGGCAAGTATCATGACTTGGCTCGTCACACATGACTACCCGCCGCCTAGCTTGCACGTGATTGGTCAGAATAATTAGGCAAAACCTACTCAGCAACTTGCTACATATTTTCTATAAAATACTCGAGACATCAAACATGTCACAAACTAGGGGATGTTCATCAAGGTATTGGTCTGGCGGCCGGTTTACAACGTGCGGTGTGCAACACGTCCATTATGAGAAAGTGTCAGGAAAGGCGGACAGTTAGTGGCAGCAAAGAAGTAGTGGGTGTAAACTGACTCGTCTTCCCTCATAGTAAGACGTGGTTTTTTACATTTTCACATGATCCCACTTCTCCATCACTCAACTACTCCACTTCCTATGAGATCAGGGCGCGTGCAATTATGACTGATATAAATAGGTTTCGACCTATTTTGACCAACGACAACAGTTTGGTTATCAACACAGTATTCAGAAAAAACACCAAGAACTGATAGCTTACATTCTGCAAGACAGTTCCATATTCTGATACAAGTCATAAAATAGCCACACCTTCAGAGTTAACCATTCTGATCTCAACACCTTCTTCGATTCCCTCCCTAAGATCAACCCTTCTCCTTCATTTTGTGACCGAAGCAAGACTTGAATGGCCATTTCTTGGTTTAGGCCAGAATTATACAGATTGATCTCTCGAATCTAAAGAACTCCCGTGCAGTGCATTTGTTTAGGGTTTAGATTCGTTTCTCGGCGGCACACCCAAATTTACCATTTCCAGCAGAAACAGTTTTTACCCCAAAACACCATGATCCTTGAGTTTTAATTTTATCACTTAATGGATCTTTGTTGTGGAAGTATTTTGCTCTTAGAATTCTGGCACAGAGAGAGTTGTGATCAGTAACCATTTTCCATGCTAATTTGGCCAGCAAAGCATCATTGAACTTTGAAGTATTTTTGAAACCCATTCCCCCAAGTCTTTTTGGCTTGCAAACTGAGCTCCAGGCTATTGGATTTAATCCTTTCTTCTTGTCTTTTCTCCACCAATAATTTCTTTGAACTTTGTCAATATTCTCAGTCACATTTTTTGGCATTTTGAAGCAAGCCATCTGGTAGTTTGCCATAGTACTTAGGACATCTTGAACTTGAGTAGATCTTCCAGATTGGTCAATTATTTTTCCTTGCCAAGTACTGAGCCTATTTTGCACCTTTTCTTCAATTGGTTTGAAGCTTTCTTTCTTGTTTTTGCCTAAGAACAGAGGCAGACCAAGATACTTTTCGTTCAAACCTATAGGTTTCATTTGCGATAGACCTGTTAAGTGGGAGCATCTTTGAGAATTCATATGTTTCTTGAAGAAGACGTTTGATTTCTTGTCCTGAAGCATAGCTGAATTTACTGATGATGTCCAGCAGATTTCTAATTTCTTGATCTTTGCCTTTACAAAAAAGAAGGCAATCATCAGCAAAAAGCAAATGATTTATGCTTGGGCTGTGTTGACTTGGTTTGATCCCTTGTATTCTCTTTAAACTTTCAGCTTTACAAAGCATTCTTCAGAAGCCTTCCATGTATAGAATAAAAAGGTAAGGGGAGATTGGATCTCCCTGCCTTAGTCCTTTTGATGGAATGAAAGGCTTGCATGACGACCCATTGAGCAACACTGAAACAGAACTAGTTGCTATGAATTTTTTTATCAATTGGCACCATTTATTGCTGAATCTGAGTTGCTTTAAGATATCTAACAAGAACTTCCATTCTATTCTGTCGAATGCTTTCTATATATCCAGTTTTATCCCAATTTCTCCATATTTGTTCTTGCTTTTTTTTTCTTCATATGATCTACAATTTCATGGGCTATGATGGTATTGTCAGAGATACTTCTAAAGCAGCTTGAAATGGAGAGACTATTTTCTGGAGGATTGGCTTGAGTCTGTTGGCAAGTATTTTTGAAATGATTTTGTAATTTATGTTGCATAAGATTATAGGTCTGTAATTTGAGGGGGTATGAGGACAATCAGTTTTTGGAATTAGGGTTTGAAAGGTTTAGTTGAGTTCTTTAAGAAGATTACCATTTCTAAAAAAAAATTTACACCATGAGAATGACGTCATTACCTACTACACTCCAGTATTGTTGATAGAATCTCGCCTGAAATCCATCCGACCCGGAGCAGCCCAAGCTTTCATCTTAAAGACTGTATTTTTTATTTCTTCCATGTCTAGGATTCTTGTTAATCTGATGTTGTCTTCTTCAGTTATGCAAGGAGTGACGAGGCTTAATATTTCTTCATTTTTTTTGAGGATTTGAAGATGTTGTGATGGTGCTGAAATGGTTGATGAGGATATGCTCTATATCCTTTCTCTCTGAATGCCATATGCCCATGTCATCTTTAAGAGAATCAATGTGATTTCTTCTCTTCCTATAGTTTTCCTTTGAGTGGAAGTACTTGGTGTTTCTGCTTTCTTTCTTTAAAATATTTTCTCTGGAATTATGATAATTCATATATGTGTCCATTTTGTACCAAAATTTGAGTTCTTTGTGAAGGTCTTCCATGATGCTGTTGTTGATTGTCTTCTGTTTATTTTGAGTCTCTTGAATTTTCTTCTCTACTTCCTTAATGTGTTGAGTTACATTGTCGAAGACTTCATAGTTCCATTTTTGAATTTCTTTTTTAGTGAGCTTTAACTTTGACACCATTTGGAATGCTGCAGAACCTTGTTGTGTCTGAGTCCAGGCTTTGGCAATTAGATCCCTGCAAGAGTCATGTTGGATCCAGTTTTCATAGACTCTGAATGGTTTCTTGAAGTCCCTGTCAGCTGGGTTGGTGTGAAGTAGGATTGGAGAATGATCTGACCCAAAAGATGCAAGACTGTATACTGTAGCTGAGTGGAAGATTTCATGCCATTTTGAGATAGCAATTGCTCTGTCTAGTTTGGCTTGAACAAGTTGATTACTTTATTTGTGATTATTCCAAGTGTATAGATACCCCGAGAATTTGACATCTAATACATCAGTTTGAAGAAGCCATTCTTTGGTGCGTTTGTTGATGCTTGACTGAGTAGAGGTTGCATTTGAGATTTTTTCTTCAGAGATGGTGGTGATATTTAGATCTCCTATGATCATCCATGGGACTTGCATATTCTGACTTCTAGTAGTAATGGCTTCCCATAGATCTTTCTTTTCCTGGTATCTTGGGCTTCCATAAAGACATGTTAGTAACCACTGCACATTTTGAGGGCTAGCTGTAACCAAAATCTCCACTTGGTTTCTTTGTTCATTGACTATATTCACACCCATTCCATCCTTCTAAAGGAAAGCAATGCCTCCAGAGAGACCAATAGAGGACTGTGACCAATGATTAGGAAAACCAAAGTGTCTAATAAAGGAGTTTGTTTTAGTGTTTTTGGTTTTGGTTTCCGAGATGAAAACTATGTCTGGGTCATTTCTACGGATGCAATGCCTTAGATGGTCTCTAGTGTCTTTTTGCCCAATGCCTTGGCAATTCCAGGCTAAGACTTTCATTTTTTCAAAGTCTTGGTTTGGACAGTTAAAGTGAAAGAAATAGCAAAAGAAAATTTGAAAATTTTCTACTAAACAACCCAGATAAAAAATATGAACTTGCAAGGAAAATTAAGAATGAGCGAAGATAATTACCTGGTCTTCTTGCTCTGCATCTTGCTGGTACATGGCCATAACATTGCAATGTTGGTCCCAATCCCCTATTTGGTTGTGCTCATGATCTTGTATTTCAGGTACATTCTGGTAAACACTGTTGTCAACTTGACTGTCAGCATCCATGTAGATAGGGTTATCAAAGTTGATAGCTCTTGCCACATTTTCTCGAACTCTTTTTCCTCTTCTTTGACTTGAGCCTTCACCTACCTCATAATGACTTCCCATTTCCTCAGTGAAAGCCGTAGTGACATGATAACCATCTGAGGGCCTTTGGAATACAACCTTATTGGCAGCTGCAACCTTCTTTTTGGATATCTTCTTGTTGATAGTTATCGGTGATACATATCCATACTTTGGATTCATGGCCATAACATCTTGCAATGAAAAATTAGTTTGTCCAAACTTGAATGAAGCTTTGTTAGCCAGTGCCCCAACAAAGTTGGCTTTCCTTTCACATTCATCATCATCATGGTCCACAATAAAGCATGTTGGGTAGAGATTTCCTGGTTGTTTTTTATAGTAGAAGGGTGTCCATTGAGTGTATCCAGCACCATTCTCAGTTAAGAGACCTCTGATAAGGGGAGTTTTCACATTGATCTTGATATTTGCACTGACAGCATTTGAAATCAACAGGATTTCCATCTTCAGAATCGAGAGCTTTGACTTCTCCTAAAATTTTTGCAAACTTGAACATTGCTTCTTCGTCAAAAAGTTCTGGAGGTAGATCTTTGAAATCAAAATTTTTTAAGTGCAGAAATCCATATTCTGAATTTGAACAAAGGAGTTATATGGCCTTACCATGAAGAGACAACCATTTACTGATTAAGGAGCGTTTTCAAGCACCCAATTAACTTGATCGCAATTTGCAAACCTGAAAATGAAGAAGTTTGGAGATGGATTCCTTATCTTGACTTTTTTCACTTTCTTTATCCAGAGATTTTTGAGATGAAATTCTAAATTTTCAGGTTTCATAGGTTCAGAGGCAAGAAGTTTTCCAACAATGTTAGTAGGCCATTTGGAGATTCCTTTGTCTAGATTGACGCTTGCATAAACAAATGTTTGACGGATTTCTTCAGAGCTAGAACCAGATTTGTTTAAGTTTGTTGACATCAGCTGTTCTTCTAGGTATTTCATGTCTCCCATATTAGGGTCCATGTTTTTGGATTCTGGGTGATATTTTGGGATTGAACTAGATAGATAAATTATTGTGGTGATGAAGAGTAGCAGCTTGAATCTATTCCATTTTATAGGGTCTGTGCATGAAAATGAACTGATACACGGTGATATTGTCATAAATCTTATGCCACCTATCTTGCAACAAGAAGAGAAATCAGTGACCTGGGAAGCAGAAGAAAAGCGAGTTTCAGAGTAATGGATAATTTTCTCCGTCATTGACCTTTATCAGGGACAAAACCTTGAAGATCACAAACTTTGGATGGATAACCTTTGCAATGACTACTTTGTACCGAGTAAGGCAACAAAGACCAGGAAAAAATGTAAGAGCACTGCTCGGTCGAACTCGCAAATGTTGTTATCTCAAGCTTGTTTGTCAAGTTTAGTTTCCAAAACTATAAGTCTTGATTTCTAGTCTACTTATAACTAAGTCTCAGATTATGATACTAAGTGTAGTTGAGCTTTAGACTTCACGACGTTCATCGAATGAAGACGAAGAACTACTCAAGGGAACTTGTGGAACTTCATCAACAAAAGGTGTGTGTAGACTTGAACTCATCTATCACTCAAAAGTCTATCTACTCTATCTCCTATTTGAGACAAAATCTCGTATTGCTATATAGACTTCAATTATACACATTTGGTATTTCGAGCCGAGTTTATCTCGCTTATCTATTTCTCGAAATATGTGTTAGTAAGCTTTCGATTTAACCAAGTTCATATTTTAATCTTGACGAAAGTCAAAAGATGATCATGTGAAAATCTCCTTGTGATATCTTACATGATTTGTGTGAGACAGTCATTTGATGTAGACTTGGAATATTTCGTAATGATCATTCGTTCACTTGAAAATTGCTTTAAAGCTAATAGTTTGTGTGAGACAACTATTGTCGTCTTCCAAGAATGTTTAAATCATTAAAATAAGGGTTTAGAACACATAACCATGATTGGATATAAACATAGTGTGTATTCACATTTGTGTAAAGTCCAAAATCCATGAACCTTGGTATGCGTACCCGTACGCGTACTGGATGGTTATGGAAGTCTGGGAACCAAGTATGCGTACCCGTATCCATACTGGCGGAAGTTCATGTTCCGTGAATATCTGCTGGAGTTTGGAAAAGTAAATGGTTTGCATACTTAAGTAGCGTAACCAAACTCAGTCCGGCTACTTAGTTATGCTTACCCGTTTGCATACTTAAGTATGTTATGTTCTAAAATCGGTTTGTTCATGAACTAATACATTTATATAATAAGTAATGCAATCTTTTGCAAACCATAGCTATAATGTTCATCAAATGATTTGAGTGAATCAAAATCGATTTTGCTTCGATTGTGTCTTGTATACTTTTATGAGAATATAAAAAATTGAACAACTCTCTAACTAGTTTCATTTGAGTCATTTGAATGAAGTTTTCCAACAATGTTAGTAGCCCATTTGGAGATTCCTTTGTCTAGATTGACGCTTGCATAAACAAATGTTTGACGGATTTCTTCAGAGCTAGAACCAGATTTGTTTAAGTTTGTTGATATCAGCTGTTCTTCTAGGTATTTCATGTCTCCCATATTAGGGTCCATGTTTTTGGATTCTGGGGTGATATTTTGGGATTGAACTAGATAGATAAATTATTGTGGTGATGAAGAGTAGCAGCTTGAATCTATTCCATTTTATAGGGTCTGTGCATGAAAATGAACTGATACGCGGTGATATTGTCATAAATCTTATGCCACCTATCTTGCAACAAGAAGAGAAATCAGTGACCTGGGAAGCAGCAGAAAAGCGAGTTTCAGAGTAATGGATAATTTTCTCCGTCATTGACCTTTATCAGGGACGAAACCTTGAAGATCACAACCTTTGGATGGATAACCTTTGCAATGACTACTTTGTACCGAGTAAGGCAACAAAGACCAGGAAAAAATGTTAGAGCACTGCTCGGTCGAACTCGCAAATGTTGTTATCTCAAGCTTGTTTGTCAAGTTTAGTTGCCAAAACTATAAGTCTTGATTTCTAGTCTACTTATAACTAAGTCTCAGATTATGATACTAAGTGTAGTTGAGCTTTATACTTCACGACGTCAATCGAATGAAGACGAAGAACTACTCAAGGGAACTTGTGGAACTTCATCAACAAAAGGTATGTGTAGACTTGAACTCATCTATCACTCAAAAGTCTATCTACTCTATCTCCTATTTGAGACAAAAACTCGTATTGCTATATAGACTTCAATTATACACATTTGGTATTTCGAGCCGAGTTTATCTCGCTTATCTATTTCTCGAAATATGTGTTAGTAAGCTTTCGATTTAACCAAGTTCATATTTTAATCTTGACGAAAGTCAAAAGATGATCATGTGAAAATCTCCTTGTAATATCTTACATGATTTGTGTGAGACAGTCATTTGATGTAGACTTGGAATATTTCGTAATGATCATTCGTTCACTTGAAAATTGCTTTAAAGCTAATAGTTTGTGTGAGACAACTATTGTCGTCTTCCAAGAATGTTTCAATCATTAAAATGAGGGTTTAGAACACATAACCATGATTGGATATAAACATAGTGTGTGTATTCACATTTGTGTAAAGTCCAAAATCCATGAACCTTGGTATGCGTACCCGTACGCGTACTGGCTGGTTATGGAAGTCTGGGAACCAAGTATGCGTACCCGTATGCATACTGGCGGAAGTTCATGTTCCGTGAATATCTGCTGGAGTTTGGAAAAGTAAATGGTTTGCGTACCCGTACGCGTACTAGCGTAACCAAACTCAGTCCGGCTACTTAGGTATGCTTACCCGTTTGCATGCTTAAGTATGTTATGTTCTAAAATCGGTTTGTTCATGAACTAATACATTTATATAATAAGTAATGCAATCTTTTGCAAACCATAGCTATAATGTTCATCAAATGATTCGAGTGAATCAAAATCGATTTTGCTTCGATTGTGTCTTGTATACTTTTATGAGAATATAAACAATTGAACAACTCTCTAACTAGTTTCATTTGAGTCATTTGAACTAGTTATGATAAAGATGAATAAGGTTGATATGAAAGTGCTCATATGGCTAACTATTGTTGAACCAACTAAGTATACACGTTTAGGTATGGTTACCTTTATCTAAATAACGGTACATTTCATTTGTGTATAAAAAGCTAAGTTCGATCTAACGGTTGAAAGATATTAGCTTGAATCTAATCAGGTGTTCATCTAACGGTGAATATTGAATGCTTTGTTACCAAGGTAACATTGATTGCAAACCCTGATTTGGAGACTATATAAAGGATAACTCTAGAAACTGGGAAACCTAATCCTCACACCTCCTGTGTGATAGTAGTTGCGACTAGAGTCGGTTCTCCTTTAACCTTAGGTTTTTCACGAAACCCTGTAGGTTAACGACATAAAGACTTCATTGGGATTATGAATCCAGACCCAACTATTTTCTCTATAGTTGCATGTTATGATCTTGATGTTTTCTATCGTGATTGAGTACTATCTTCTTTAAGATTTGCTTGAGATTTATTATCCGACAGGCAAGATTGAAAAGTAGTCACAAACATCTTCGTCTCATCGTTTGTGATTCCACAATATCTTGTTTCGTTAATCGATTAAGATTATTGTGAGGTGATTGACAATACTAGGATGTTCTTCGGGAATATAAGTCTGGTTTATCAATTGGTTCATGTTCACCTTGATTTATAAAAAGACGGAACAAAACTCATAGGTTTATCTGTGGGAGATAGATTTATCTATACAATAGACTTTTCTGTGTGATACAAATTTGTTTATCAAGTCTTCGACTTTGGGTCGTAGCAACTCTTAGTTGTGGGTGAGATCAGCTAAGGGAATCAAGTGCGTAGAGTCCTGCTAGGATTCAGAGACGTAAGGAGTGCAGCTGTACCTTGATTAGTGTGAGAGTGATTAGGGCTCAACTACATTCCAGTCCGAAGTTAACTTGGAATAGGCTAGTGTCTGTAGCGGTTTAATACAGTGTGGTGTTCAAATATGGACTAGGTCATGGGGGTTTGCTGCACTTGCGGTTTCCTCGTTAACAAAACTTTTGGTGTCTGTGTTATTTATTTTCCGTATTATATTTTGTTATATAATAGAAATATCACGGGTTGTGCGTTGAATCGATCAATTGGTAAATCCAAACTTTGGTTGTTGATTGAAATTGATTGATCCTTGAACATTGGTATTTGGTACCGTTTAAGTTATTTCTCTTATATTCAATCGGGCTTGCAAATTCCTATTTGTTTGATTGCGGATTGAATTGAGAAATTGAGATACAACTCTTGGATATACTTTTTTTGAGATTGAGTCTGACTGTCTAATTGATTCTCTCGAAAGTATATTGGAGTTTGTCCATACAGATTGCTAAGCGAAATATTGGGTGTGGTTGTTAGACCCCCGCTTTTTCAAAAACCTTAACACCTGCAAGTCATAATCAGAAAACCAGAGGGTAAAAGCGGAACATGAATCTTTAAATGAGATTAAATCAGAGGCATGCAAATCTCGATTACGGAAAAAAGAGAGTTAAAGACATAAATGAAACAAAACCCGAGATTCAGACAAAGAAAGATGAAATCAATGTAGAATTAAACGTTATTAGACAAAAGAAAACATTAACTAACTGATTAGGTAGTTGCATAATTCATTGATTCATTAATGGCGATGAGATGATTGGAGTTGACCTTCCTTGACCAATTTTGACTGATCGCCCTTCTTTTCACGCTATTACACTTCTTCTTTTATCTAATACTGGCGTGCAAACTTGGTTTCCGGACCGGAATCATACCACAACAGTTTGCATACTGGTATGCATACTATGTTATATCCAGACAATGGTTAATTGTTCTAAACTCTCATTTCAACCATTGAAACATTCTTAGAAGATGACAATAGCTGTCTCACACAAACTATTAGCTTATAAGTAATTTTCAAGTGATCGAATGATCAATACGAAACATTCCGAGTCGACATCAAACGACTGTCTCACACAAATCATGTAAGATGTTTCAAGGCAATTTTCACATGATCATCTTTTGACTTATTATTTAGTTTCCAATAAATAGATTGTTTCCAACTAGACTCGTCAAGAATAATGATGAACGTAGCTAAAGCAAAAAGCTTCCAACACATATTTTGAGAAATAGATAAGCGAGATAAACTCGGCTCGAAATATCAAACATGTATAATATGAAAGTCTATATAGCTATACGACTTAGTGAAAAAGCGGGGGTCTAACAACACCACCCAATATTTCGATTAGCAATCTGTATGGACTAACTCCAAAACACTTTACCAGAGAATCAACTAGACAGTCAGACTCAATCTAGATAGAAAGTATGTCAAGGAGTTATTACCTAAATCTCTCGATTTGATCTTTACTCAAGCAAATAGAAATCTCCGAGTCTTTATCAAAGAGAGATAACTTGGAAGGTACCAAAGACCAATGTCCAAGGATCAATCAACTACAATCAACAACCGAAGATTGGATTAGAGAAGTTGATGATCACGAACGCACAACCTGTATTATTTCAATTATATAAAATATAATGCGGAAAAGAAATAACACAGACACCAGAAATTTTGTTAACGAGGAAACCGCAAATGCAGAAAAACCCCGGGACCTAGTCCAGATTGAATACACACTGTATTAAGCCGCTACAGACACTAGCCTACTGCAAACTAACTTCGGACTGGACTATAGTTGAACCCCAATCATTCTCCCACCGATCCAAGGTACAGTTGTACTCCTACGCCTCTGATCCCAGCAGGATACTGCGCACTTGATTCCCTTAGCTGATCTCACCCACAACCAAGATTTGTTGTAACCCAAAATCACAGACTTGATAATAAACATATCTGTCTCACACAGAAAAGTCTATAAGAGGATAAATTTGTCTCCCACAGATAAACCCTAGGTTTTGTTCCGTCTTTAGATATAAAATCAAGGTAACAGGAACCAATTGATAATCAGGTCTTATATTCCCGAAGAATAGCCTAGATTAATCAATCACCTCTCTACAATCCTTCCTGACTACACAAGCGGATTGTCGAGGAATCACAAACAGTGAGATGAAGATGTTTGTGACTTCTTTATCTTGCCTATCGGAGAACTCTCACGATCTCAAGTCAATCAATCGATTGTACTCGTACGATAGAAGATGCAAGATCAGATCACACAACTACGATAAAGTAGTATCGGTCTGGCTTCACAATCCCAATGAAGTCTTTAAGTCGTTAACCTGATTTTATAGAAGAAAATCAAAGGTTAATGGAGATCGACTCTAGCGGGTGCACTAGTAGCACACAGACGTGTGGGGATTGGTTTTGCACAATGCTATATGTCTCCTTTATATAGCCTTCAAATCAGGGTTTTGCCTTAGTTACAAAGCAATCCTTATTCACCGTAGATGAAAACCTAATTTAGATTCAAGCTAATATTTCTCAACCCTTATATCGAAAACTTAGCTTGTCACACACACTTGGGTAGACGTTTACTGGGTTCGTGAAAACCATGCCCAAACGTGTACGTGTATGTTGGTTCAACATAGTAACCCAAAAGGTTAACCATATGAGCATTTCATATTAACCTTGTTCTTCTTCACCATAACTAGTTCAATTGACTCAAATGAACTAGTTAAAGAGTTGTTCAATTTCTATGAGATCTTATGTAACTACACAAGACACAGTTGAAACAAAGATGATTCGATTCGATTGAATCGGCTCATGAGCATTATAGCCGTGGTTTGCATAAAGCATTCCTTAGTAATTTAATGTTTCATGTTCATAGCACATCTTTAGATCATAACCTCTTAAGTTCACAAACAAGTTCGCGGACTTAAGTTAATCGGTTGAGTATTCCAAACTCAGCAGAAATTCTCGGAAAGAGAACTTCCGCCAGTTCGTGGACTTAGCACACAAACGAGTTTTGGAAAATCCGAGCAGAAATTCTCGGTCGAGGACTTCCGACAGTTCGCGGACTTGGCAAGCCAATTCCACAATCCTCCCGATTTCTCTTGATCAACAAATTTCGAAAACTTCGGTTCAAGGAATACATGGTTATGTAATCTAAACTTTCATTTCAATCATTGAGACATTCTCAGAGGACGCTATGTAGCCGTTATTCACAGACCGATTCACGTCAGAGCAATTCTCAAAGTGACTGAAACTTTTCATGACTTTCGTCACTAGGTGAAGATAAACTTGATCAAAGCAAAACGCTTTACCAACACACGATTTCGAGATAAAAGATAAGCAATAAATGCTCAGCTCGAAATGTCAAATGTGTATGATCTAGTCTATATAGCATACGACTTTTGTCTCATAAGAAGTAGGAGATATAAGAGATAGACTTTTGAGTGATAGATAAGTTCAAGTCTCCACATACCTTTTTGTTGATGAAGTTCCACGGTTCCTTGTATAGATCTTCGTCGTTGTATGATGAATCGCCATGAAGTCCTTGAGCTCAACTACACTTTTCTATCCTAGTCCGAGACTTAGCTATGTAGGCTATAAATCAAGACTTATAGTTTTGATCACTAACATTGACAAACATGCTTGAGATAGCAACGCATGCGAGGTTGACCGAGCTATGCTCTAACAATCTCCCCCTTTGTCAATTTTAGTGACAAAACTATTAATACATATGGAATACAAAAAAGATAAACATTAGTGGCTCTTATTCCATAGTCTAATCTTCAACGTTCCTTGAAATCTTCGTCCTTCCAAGTACTCCAATGATCCCAAAGGTTGTAAGTTTAGCACCATCGTTGTTGAAGATCCGTAGCTATAACAATGAGAGAAATCGAGATTCTCGATCATTAGTATACAGTGTAATAGATTATTATATAACATCAAAGTCCAATTGTATCACGACTTTAAAAATAATACTACGGTGATATGTATCACTCCTCCTTAGTCAATACTCCATCTCGATCATGGAAACCACTCCCCCTTACACAATGATCCGAAAACCATATGTATTTGTGGTGTGAACTATAACTTTTCTCCCCCTTTTTGTCAATAAAATTGGAAAAGGTACAAGAATGGGATCATAATGAAAATTCCACAAGAGACATTTCATGACCAAAAGAAAAATACATACCAACTTAATTTAGATGCAATCTAATAACCGAAGCTAACAACATTCATCAAGGAGTTTTAAGATACAAGATAACCCCTATAAAATTCCACAGCCGCACTCCCCGCAAGATATTACCATTAAGCACAAGTTCAAAAGAACTCTCCCCCATTTGATGTCATTCCCGAGAGAACAACAAGAGCGACCTTAATTTCGAAAGAAAAGAAGGGTTTTGAAACACTAAAGAGATACTAAAAAGATAACAACAACAAACCTACAAAAACTGAACTGGAAAGTATCTACTGGGGTTTCAGACTCAATTGTCCAAACGATAAGGATAAGCATAGGGGCAAGAGTCAATGAAACGTTTTAATGAACCAAAACAACACCAATAGACTGCCGCAAGTGTTGAAAAGTTGCAGTGTCTAAGGGTTTTGTGAGAATATCAGCCAATTCTTGTTCGGAAGGCACAAATTCCATACTGATGATACCATTTTCATAAAGATCATGAATAAAATGGTACCTTATGTCGATGTGCTTTGTTCTTGAGTGCTCAACAGGATTCTCAGTAATTCGAATCGCACTGGAGTTATCACAAAAGATTTTCATTATCCCAATATCAATTCCATAATCAGCAAGCATCTGTTTGATCCATAGAAGTTGAGTACAACATGATCCGACAGCAATATATTCTGCTTCACATGTAGATAGGGATTGCGAATTTTGCTTCTTGCTATGCCATGCTACAAGATTGATACCTACATAGTAGAAGCCCCCTGATGTACTTTTTCTGTCTTCTACAAAACCTGCCAAATCAGCATCAGAATAAGCAGAAAGATCAGCATTAGTATCAAAATTATACGAGAGACCATACCCAGCAGTGTGATTTATATATTGTATGATTCTCTTTGCAGCTGCAAGATGAGATTCTTTTGGATCCGCCTGAAACCTGGCACAACAACCAACGCTGAAAGCAATATCAGGTCTAGTAGCTGTAAGATACAAAAGGCTACCTATAATGGATCGATATAATTTTTGATCAACTTTTGCTCCTTTTTCATCCCTGTGCAATTTACCGGTAGTAGGCATAGGAGTCAGTTTAGGAGATGACTTATCCATACCAAATCTTGACACAAGACTACGTGTGTACTTCTCTTGGGATAAGTAAATACCCTCCTTATGTTGTTGAATCTGTAATCCTAAGAAAATTTTTAACTCACCAACATTGCTCATTTCGAATTCTTTAGCAAGGGAGACTTGAAAGTCTTTTGCAAACTTTTCAGAGGTTGATCCATAGATGATATCATCTACATAAATTTGAGCAATGACAACATCTTTCTCACTCCATTTGGCAAACAATGTGTTATCAGCTCCTCCTCTTGAAAATACTTTTATAATAAGAGAGGTAGTGAGTTTCTCAAACCAGGCTCTTGGTGCTTGTTTCAATCCATATAACGCCTTTTTGAGCTTCATCACATGATCAGGGAAATCAGGGTTTTCGAACCCTTTAGGTTGAGCAACATAGACTTCCTCTTTTAAAATTCCATTCAGAAACACTGATTTTATGTCCATCTGAAACAGCTTAATCTTGAGAAAGCAGGCATGGGCCAATAAAAGTCGAATGGACTCAAGACGTGCCACAGGAGAAAAGGTTTCGTCAAAATGGATTCCTTCAATCTGTGAATATCCTTGAGCTACAAGTATAGCTTTATTTATGCCAATTTTGCCATACTCATCAGACTTGTTCTTGAATATCCATTTGGTACCAACAATATTGACATTTGGAGGACAGGGTACACGTTCCCAGACATCTTGTCTTTCGAATTGATTTAACTCTTCATGCATTACATTCACCCAAAAGGGATCTTTCAGAGCTTCAACAATATTCCTTGGTTTCACCTGCGAAAGATAACAACCAAAATTGCATATATTTTGAAGTTGGCCTCTTGTTTTGGCTGTAGAATCCCTTCCCCCAATATTGTTGTTGGGGTCATGATTCCTTTGAACCCAAAGATGTCGTGGAGGAACACGTACTTGTTCATCAGGAATGGATTGATCAGTTCTCCTCTCCTCGTCACTAGAAATGTCAGGATCAGTAACAGTTGGAATAACTTCAACTGATTCTGGATTTTTTTTTGACTTTCTCAATTGTCTCTGTTGGAGGCAATTCAGCAGGGGGATTATCTTGACGAAAGTTACTAATATCATCGATGATAACATTAGAAGATTCCATCATGACTTGAGTTCTGAGATTAAAAACTCGAAAACCATGACTATCAGAAGCGTAGCCAAGAAAGATTCCTTCGTCACTTTTGGTGTCGAATTTTCCTTTCTGTTCTCGATCTTTCAGAATATAACACTTACTTCCAAAAACCCTGAGATACTGTAGATTGGGTTTTCTTCCATACCATAACTCATAAGGAGTGTTAAGGGTTTTAGACCGCAAATACACACGGTTGATCAAGTAGCATGTTGTAAAGACAACTTCTCCCCAAAATCTTAAAGGTAAGTTTTTGTTGTGGAGCATTACCCTGGCCATTTCCTAAATGTTCATATTCTTTCTTTCAACAACTCCATTAGCTTGAGGAGTAATTGGTGGTGAGTATTGTTGAACGATCCCCAGTTCGTCACAGAATTTGAATACCTTGGTGTCTTTGAATTCAGTGCCACGATCGCTCCTAGTTTTTTTTAGTTTGCGACCTTGTTCGTTCTGGATCCTTTTAACAATAATCTTGAATTCACTCAGAGTTTCATTCTTATGAGATAGGAATACAACCCAAGTGAATCTGGTGTAATTATCCACCATAACTAAAGCATACTTCTTACCGGCAACATTGGGTTGTTGAATTGGTCCGAAGAGATCCATATGAATTAAATCAAGTGGAGCTTTAGTGAGAATATCTCGTGATGATTTGTGGTGAACTTTCGTTTGCTTACCCTTTTGATAGGCACCACATACACCTTCAATCTTTGCATTGATTTTGGGAATGTCTCTAACAAGTTCTTTGTTAATGATCTTAGTTAGAAGACGATAATTGATGTGACCAAAACGCTCACGCCAGAGATGTGTAGATTCCACCTTAGTCAAATTGCAGCGGTTGTTAAACTGAGTATCAAGAAGATAACAGTTGTTTTTACCACGAGTTTCTTGAAAGATTACCTTCCCGGATTTGTCAACAATGTCACATCCATTCGCATTGAAGACAACTCGATGGCCCTTGTCGCAAATTTGACTAATAGAAAGAAGATTAGCAGTCATACCTTTAACGTATACCACATCATGGATTTCTGGAACACCGAGTAGTTTGATCGTTCCCTTTTTGGTAATGTAGCAACAACTTCCATCTCCGAACGTTACAGGACCTCCTTCGTAGTCAACCGATGATACAAATCAAGTGAGATCTCCTTTCATATGCCGACTACATCCACTATCAAGAAACTATTGAAAAGGAGATGTAGATCTTAAAACAAAGGCACTCATACTACTAGTACTTCTCAATTTAGAGTTTCCTGGTAGAGTTGTATGAACTTTTAGGGAGTCATACAGTTGTTTAGCTTTCTTACAAAGATTACTTGCAACATTAAGACTCTTTTGAAAGGACATACAAACTTGATGTATATGATCGGATGGACCACAACATGAGCCTATGCTTTGAAGATTGTCTGACTGGTTCCTTGTCATATCAGTTTTCTCAACATCCTGCTGTTGATTACTATCTGACTTATGACTTTTCATGAGAGAGGAACAACTGAGATTTTTCAACCTTTCAAGGGAAGTATTTCCGGATATCAAATCCTTAAAAATCGCAATTATAGCAACAAGATCATAGTTGATCCGGATTTGTTCATCCAACCCTTTTTAAATAGATATCAGTTTGTCAGACCTTTTCTTGCGGTTGTTTTTCAAACCTGGTGAAGCGTTAATTGAGACTTTATAATCCATAGAGTCAGATCGCTACAAACACGGACTTGTTAGGTCTTAAACGTGTTTGCATGCTCTGATACCAATTGAAAAAGCGGGGGTATAAAAACACCACCCAATATTTCGATTAGCAATTTGTATGGACTAACTCCGAAACACTTTCTAGAGAATCAACTAGACAGTCAGACTCAATCTAGATAGAAAGTATCTCAAGGAGTTATTACCTCAATCTCTCGATTTGATCTTTACTCAAGCAAATAGAAATCTGCGAGTCTTTATCAAAGAGAGATTACTTGGACGGTACCAAAGACCAATGTCCAAGGATCAATCAACTACAATCAACAACCAAAGGTTGGAATTAGAGAAGTTGATGATCACGAACGCACAACCTGTGTTATTTCAATTATATAAAATATAATGCGAAAAATAAATAACACAGACACCAGAAATTTTGTTAACGAGGAAACCGCAAATGCAGAAAAATCTCGGGACCTAGTCCAGATTCAATACACACTGTATTAAGCCGCTACAGACACTAGCCTACTGCAAATTAACTTCGGACTGGACTATAGTTGAACCCCAATCATTCTCCCACCGATCCAAGGTACAGTTGTACTCCTACGCCTCTGATCCCAGCAAGATACTGTGCACTTGATTCCCTTAGCTGATCTCACCCACAACCAAGAGTTGTTGTAACCCAAAATCACAGACTTGATAATAAACAGATTCGTCTCACACAGAAAAGTCTATAAGAGGATAAATCTGTCTCCCACAGATAAACCCTAGGTTTTGTTCCATCTTTAGATATAAAATCAAGGTAACATGAACCAATTGATAATCCGGTCTTATATACCCGAAGAACAACCTAGATTAATCAATCACCTCTCTACAATCCTTCCTGACTACACAAGCGGATTGTCGAGGAATCACAAACAGTGTGACGAAGATGTTTGTGACTTCTTTATCTTTCCTATCGGAGAACTCTCACGATCTCAAGTCAATCAATCGATTGTACTCATACGATAGAAGATTCAAGATCATATCACACAACTACGATAAAGTAGTATCGGTCTGGCTTCACAATCCCAATGAAGTCTTTAAGTCGTTAACCTGATTTTAGAGAAGAAAATCAAAGATTAATGGAGATCGACTCTAGCGGGCGCACTAGTAGCACACATACGTGTGGGGATTGGTTTTGCACAATGCTAGATGTCTCCTTTATATAGCCTTCAAATCAGAGTTTTGCCTTAGTTACAAAGCAATCCTTATTCACCGTTAGATGAAAACCAGATTTAGATTCAAGCTAACATTACTCAACCGTTAGATCGAAAACTTAGCTTGTCACACACACTTGGGTAGACGTTTACTGGGTTCGTGAAAACCATGCCCAAACGTGTACGTGTATGTTGGTTCAACATAGTAACCCAAAAGGTTAACCATATGAGCATTTCATATTAACCTTGTTCTTCTTCACCATAACTAGTTCAATTGACTCAAATGAACTAGTTAAAGAGTTGTTCAATTGCTATGAGATCTTATGTAACTACACAAGACACAATTGAAACAAAGATGATTCGATTCGATTGAATCGGCTCATGAACATTATAGCCACGGTTTGCATAAATCATTCCTTAGTAATTTAATGTTTCATGTTTAGATCACATCTTTATATCATAACCTCTTAAGTTCACAAACAAGTTCGCGGACTTAAGTTAATCGGTTGAGTTTTCCAAACTCAGCAGAAATTCTCGGAAAGAGAACTTCCGCCAGTTCGCGGACTGGGTTCGCGGACTGAGTTCACGGACTTAGCACACAAACGAGTTTTGGAAAACCCCAGCAGAAATTCTCGTTCGAGAACTTCCGACAGTTCGCGGACTGAGTCTGCGAACTAGGTTCGCGGACTTGACAAGCCAATTTCACAATCCTCCCGATTTCTCTTGATCAACAAAGTTCGAAAACTTCGGTTCAAGGAATACATGGTTATGTAATCTAAACTCTCATTTCAATCATTGAGACATTCTTAGAGGACGCTATGTAGCCGTTATTCACAGACCGATTCACGTCAGAGCAATTCTCAAAGTGAATGAAACTTTTCATGACTTTCGTCACTAGGTGAAGATAAACTTGATCAAAGCGAAACGTTTTACCAACACACGATTTCGAGATAAAAGATAAGCAATGAATGCTCAGCTCGAAATGCCAAATGTGTATGATCTAGTCTATATAACATATGACTTTTGTCTCATAAGAAGTAGGAGATAGAATAGATATGTTTTTGAGTGATAGATAAGTTCAAGTCTCCACATACCTTTTTGTTGATGAAGTTCCACGGTTCGTTGTATAGATCTTCGTCGTTGTATGATGAATCGCCATGAAGTCCTTGAGCTCAACTACACTTTTCTATCCTAGTCCGAGACTTGGCTATGTAGGCTAGAAATCAAGACTTATAGTTTTGATCACTAACATTGACAAACATGCTTGAGATAACAACGCATGCGAGGTTGACCGAGCTATGCTCTAACACTTAGTCTCATTTAGAGATAGAATAGAATAGACTTCTGACTGATAGATAAGTTTTCGTCTCCACATACCTTTTGTTGATGAAGTTCCTCCAAGCTCTCCTCAGTAGATCTTCGTCTTCAATCGATGAACGTCGTGAAGTCTAAATCTCAACTACACATACTATCCTAATCCGAGACATAGCTATAAGTAGACTAGAAATCAAGACTTATAGTTTTGATCAACTAAACTTGACAAACAATCTTGAGATAACAACGCTTGCGAGTTCAACCTAACAGTGCTCTAACAATTTGGAAATTGAGTTTACATAATAGGAAACTTCTAGATGTCGGCATTATTTGAACATGTACATAACTCTTTTCATTAATTGTTCAAAGATATTCCTTGATGATCAAGGTGATCCCAAACCGAAATATTGAAAAGCATTTAATTATGATTTTCAAATATATATGTTTTAATTACCAGCAATTAAAACATATCCCCTGGAAAAGGTTTATTAGTTAAATACCACTAAGATCTGAGAGAATATATTCGATTTTGGAATTTCCTTGTTTTCCAAATAACCTTGGTCTATAAATACTTGAGTTTGCATTTCTTGCAAACTATCCTAAGAGCTAGGCAAACTTCATTCGTGTTGTTTCTGGTGTAGCCGTCTATTGGGAGAGCAAAGTACTCTAATTAGGCGAAATCTCTTACGACCGCTCGTTTAAAGACTTGATCTTGTCCATTGTCTCGACTTTGTCCATAGCTTCTTCTATCGGGAAATTTTAGCCATTAACAAAAATAATTGGATAAAGGGTTTTTGATTTTACTTCAAAATATCCAAAAGTTCAAACTTTCTTTTTGCTTCTATGATCACGTAAAAACAGAGACTTTAAGGCTCAACAGCTAAATATATGGCAATTTAATTGGTCTCAAATAAAATCTATATGCCCCAAACTATTCAGGTTCAAAATGCTCTAGGATGTTTGGTTTGGTACTGGAATTCAAATGTCAATTTATAATGGAAATTTCTTTAATTGGGTTAAATCTTGGTTTACATCGGATTTATGGGATTGTAAAGAAGCTTTTGGTATAATTTGCTGGAAGATATGGAACCACAGAGATGATGTTAACTTTAATAGGGCTAAACCAAATCCCGTGGAGTGTATAAAAGAGATTCATTCATTCTTGAATGAGTGTAAAAGATACTCTGACATAAGGAGGCTGGGAATTAGTAATTCCAACTGTTTGAATAATCAAAAAAAGGAGATCTTCACCGGAATAAAACATGAGATGTTCTTTATAGATGCATCTTATGATGAAAATGATAGTTCTTATGGGATTGGTATAGTCTACTCGATAAATAACAATATTGATGATATTTGTTTATTTTCGGGATATACAACAAGAGCAACAACAACATAGGGATTAGCAACACAGAAAACAGTTCAATGGGCGCACAAGCTAAAGATTGACAATATAAGGATCAAAGCGGACTGTAAGGATGTAGTAAATTTTCTGAACAATAAGACATCTTCGTGTGATTGGAGAACAAAACTATTCTCAAAGATGTCTCAAACTTTGTGTGTAATAATGTTATTGTAAATATAGACTATGTACATAGGGAATGCAACGGGGAAGCCGATAAACTAGCGAAATGGAGTGGGATAATAAGGAAATCATATGATAAGAAGTAAATGAATTTTGAAATCTATAATACTACGTGGTATTGTAAATCGGCATAATATATCTTGTTGCACAGTTGCTAGTTGTCAATAAAATGCTCGTTTTTATTAAATGAAAAAAAAGAAAATGCTCTAGGATCAAAGTCGCACCAAGAATACCAGCCGGACCTAAGGTTAAGTCCTATGGACTAGATTTGGCAGTTAGATTAGCCAAAAAGTGTTGCAATTCAAAGAAAAAGTTTAGCGCATCTAGATTTATATTTTGATCTGACGACTGAGATTGGTTGCGCTAAACCATTCAACGCTGGATGTTGTTTGACTCTGCGACTAGCATGTTACATTAGCACTGCTATAAAATTTAGGAGGTTCTCCTAACTGACGTAGATTAGCACACTGTAGGACTTAGCCTAAACAAACAAGGTATAAGATACCATGTGTCAAGAAAAATCCAAGGGATTAGGTTGTGTGGTGCAAAATCAGCAGACAGCACTAGGTGACAAAACTTTCCATGTCGCGTCATTTGAAGCGCCTCCCGCCGCTGCAAACACTACTTTACTACACTACAGTATTAATCATCAGTGTGGGCGTAGGTCCCCTAGTGGATGTCTTTATGGTTCTTGGCATTCGCTTTGACCAGCCACGTAAGCTGTTCTCTACGGATCTTACTTTATATTAAAATTAAATTGGTTGCATTTAAGCGTCTTACCTATGATCTTTGTTTCCAAAGTTACCCTTAATCACTTTTCCAAACTCAAACAGTAAATAAAACGAATAATTAAAGAACTGATTGAAGGAGACGGATTTCTTCTACGTTTATGAACTCACAACGTGTAACTTTTGATTCTGGTAAATATTTTTCAGACTTTCGGTACAGTACTCTTTACAAACACATTTGATCCGTCTATGCTCCTAAATTTCTTTCTCGTAATCAATTTTCGCGTACTCACACCGAAAGCAATTATCAAATGCAACTAACCCAACATAATACTAGAATTCAATACAGATAGCATGAAAGCCATTCGTTTTTGAAACTTCATTAGCTTAATCGTCCTCATATACTTTTTTCCTGAAAGAGACCTATAGAGTTCACATGGCTTTAATTAAGTTATGAATGCGGTCATCTGTAAGAATGTATCTTCATTAGTAATAGTAATAGACAAAACAATTTTTCTTAGTAGAGAGGTGACGATGACGACAGTAAATTACTGGTCGTTTAGTCCGATTTGCAGCAAAATTGGTGCATCCCTCATGCAATGTTTGGTATAGTAGCTTGTGTCTCTATCACTGGGCAAGGGAAGTTTGTAACATTATATAGGTACCCAGAAGTATTTCGGAAAATTAAAACTATTTTGCCGTATTCACTTCAGGGTTCAGCCCCCATACATGGGGTGAGAATGAGATCAGAGAATCATAAGAGCAAGGGCCATTCACTGCCCAAATCAGTGAGAGACTAGCTGAACAAGGGAATCTGGACTATGGAGAGTAAGTTTAAGGGTCTAAGCGGCTTATTTTCAACTGTTTCTTCTTCTTTTTTTTTATTAAAAATACACAAATGGCTAAACATTAGCCGTTTCCCCTTTTCTTTAGGTTTTTTTAATATTAAAATTTGTGAAGGGCCCACTTTAAATAATTTTAAATTAATAAAACTCTTAAAATATCCCTAGGAAGCAAATTTTTAGCCGCTCTTTATGTTTTTTCTCAAACGGCTGATTTTCAGCCGCCTAGTGAAGACTTTGCAACACTCGCTCGTCTCAATGAGTGTACGAGTGATTCTAGGTTAAAGTTAACTCACTCACTGTCCATAGTAGCATCAAATTAGACCAAAATGAGTGAGGCTCATTCATATTGAACGAGGATCCTCACTCTATAGCCCTTGCTCTAAGTACGAGATAAGAATTTGGGTGTAATAATCTTGTCACTAATTAACTTATCTTATCTACCCTTAATCATCATCGTCATTAAATAAGTAATGAACATTCCTAAAAGTAGAATATAAGAAGTAAACTACTGGTCCCAAGACTCACCAAAGTAAGTTTGAATAATCAATCCACTTTATTAACGGTTAAATTAATGGTATAACCGTAAAATACACCAAAATTCAAGGATATATTGTTTTATTTTATCAGTCTTTTTGTTCTTTCTTTAGTTCTCTGTTGAAGAAATATAGAAGTTGACGTGAACCAGACAGCAGCAGTCATGGAAGAAAGCTACTCTCTCAAGTGCAGTGATATCTAGAACTCTACAGTGTAGTGAAGTGAAGATAATTTCTCTGATAAAAGAAAGAAACTCCAAATGGATTACGAAAGGATCGACAAAAATCAGGTTTCTACGGTGAGTTTCCTTGCCTTTTTTTTTTTCCTCCTTTCGAAGTCTTCGGCCAATTTGGCTTTCTCTTCATTCGGTGATTCTAAGATAATAATGTTTTGATTATTTTTGAGATTTTCTTTCTGTAGCTAAAATTGGACACATCGATCTGTCAAAGTCGTTCTTATTCGGTTTTGTTTGAAATTCTTGAGTTGTCAATTTCATACACTAATTTTGAGGTTTTTCTTGTTCTGGAACCCTAAATTCATATTTCATGAATTGTTTCACTCACTAAGATCTGTGTCAGAATTAGGTGATAGTAGTTTACTGTATAGAATTTATCGAGATCAAAATGAATTGTTATATTTAGTTCTGTTCACTCGTTTCTGTTGTTGATTTCGTTGCTGCTCTCTCTTGAAATCTGAATAGGGAGGAGGATTTTCTCCAGCGAAGCTAAGGAGTATGTTACTTGGGGTAGAGAAGAAGAGAAAGGAAGAGGAACAAGTTGTTTCGAAGTTGTCACTGAGATCTGAACTGGATGAGATTGAGGACAGAGGTGAGAAATTGAATTCTCCAAATACTTTTGATTGTTAAGTTCTTGTGTAAATTTAGTGTAACAATTGTAAATTCTGAGATACTGATAGCTAAAAATGTAATGATGTTTGGATGTTAACATTTCAGACAATTTCAAGGATGTAGATATTGTTAGTGAAATTCCTGGATGCTCTACTGATATGACCGCGGAACGTAGATTAAATGAGCAGAATGTATTAAATTCAAGAGTTAGATCTCAAGAAGATGGTTCTTTGGAGTATGATAGCGGATACGATAGTGCAAACATGTCCTCTATTTTTGAGTTCCAAAAATCGGAAAAAGCAGCACCACATAGAGCTGCTCCATTCTCATCATTATCAAAACCGGCACCTTCAAAATGGGATGATGCTCAAAAGTGGATAGCAAGTCCTACTTCAAACAGGTCAAAAACAGGACAATCCCAAGCTCAAACCGCGGGATCTCGAAAGACTGGTTTTCTTGGTTATGGGAGCCGGCAAACATCAATGAAGGTTGTAACTGAAGTTCCAGAGCAGAGATCTTTTGCAATGGATGAAGCAGATACTAAGAGGATTGATCCTAGTCAACAAGGTAAGAGAGTTTTTAAAGCACATAAGTTTGTTACTTAGGTACCTGGACCATGTCCTGTTGCACTCTCGGAAGATGAGAGTTGGAAAATTTCTTAAAATTTTCTATTATCTATTTCGAATTGCTTGGGTGAAAATTACCAACTTGCTTGCTTGAAAATTCTTACCTTTCCCTTCTTGTCAAGTAAATAATTTGAAGCATTCCTTCAATTGGCTAGAAGTACTGAATAAAACTTGAGGTTATATTGTGCATCATAGCTGTTGTTCTATCTAAAACAAAATTGTGCAATATAAAACAAACTTCTTTCCGACTTAAATATCTACACTCGTCAAGTGTTTGATCTGAAATCTTATGCCTCATTGTTTCTTCCATCATTAATCTGCTACGGATTGTAATGCTTTCAAAATTGGGTTTTAGAGTCACCGGTTTGACAAACATAATTCCCCCACCTATTACAAAATAAAATAAATGACACGATCATAAACTGTATTTCATTCCTCGTTTGAGCAATTCGATACCTCTGTGTTATGTGATATAGGAGTGATATTTGGCGTTTCTTTCATGGCCGGTATTTTTTAATTTTGGGCAATCTGAGAAATTGCTTGCGGAAGTTTAAATAACTTTGTTTGAATCTGCCGCAATTACAGCCATGTATCCAACAACTTTAATTCTGTTAATTTTGCAGTTAGTCTTAGCCGGCACGACTCATCCATATCTGTACATAGCGCAACTACATTTATTCCACCTCCATCAACAGTTAGATCTGTGTCCATGAGAGATATGGGTACAGAAATGACTCCAATTGCTAGCCAGGAGCCTTCTAGGAACGGAACTCCTGTAAGAGCAACATCACCTACACGAAGTCCCACGTCATCTAGGCCAGCCTCTCCTGGAAGGGCTCAACCTGTTTCATCTTCTTTCCAAACAGAAGATTTTCAGGTTGATAATAACCATGCAGAGTTGTCTGAGAAAGAACTGCAAAAGAAAACTAGAAGAGAAATAATGGCACTTGGAGAGCAGCTTGGGAAGCTGAATATTGCTGCCTGGGCAAGCAAAGAAGGGGATGACAAAGATGCATCTACTTCATTTAAGACTGTTGGTGTGAATCAGATTCCTAAAAGTGTTGTTGAGACCCGTGCAACGGCTTGGGAAGAAGCAGAGAAAGCCAAATATATGGCCAGGTGACCTCCATAGAAACATTGCTTTGTCATTTACCCACACTTCATATCTGTAGAAAAATAATGCGAACTGTGGATAATTATTTTGGGGTAATTAAAGCAGGTATAAACGTGAAGAGATCAAAATAGAAGCATGGGAAAATCATCAAAAAGCAAAGACAGAAGCTGAGATGAGAAAAGTCGAGGTACTGTGTTTTTTTTTGGTACTGAAGTCATTTTATGATTGCTTGAAAAAGGTGGATTTTTATTTTTAAAATGTTAAAAATAGTGACATAATCTAGTGTATCTGACAGCTGAAATGCTGTATCATTAGATATGATCATTGTATCTATGGTACATTCGAGTTAACAGATCTTGATGGATCCATCCTATTCAGCAAATCATTTTATAAAAATCTTCTTTACCTACGAGTCATCTATAAGATACTAGTCACTAGTTACATCTCAGTGGAATAAACATTCATGTAACTGTTTGTGCTATTCCTTTTTGTCACTGGTTTTTTACTTCATATTTTTTTTGGATGGCTACCTAATTCTTGCTCAATTAAGTCCATATTAGATGACTTGATTGAAAGAAAGGATCTTAGACAGGGTAGATGAGTTTCGCTGTAGTCAGCAAGAAAGTAGGGTGTCATGAATAAGAAGCTTGGCATTCATGTTAGTGGTGAATAGTTGCAGATACATTAAGGTGAATGTCATACTTATTGAAGTTAGCAATGCTCAACTATGAGTGGAACCAAAAGAATTAGTGAGTCATAAATCTGTTTGCGTCTATATGGTTCCTGACTAGAAAGATAAAGCCGAAAAATGGCTTCATTAGCTCATGGGAAGCCTCTAGGATTTCAATGTTACCCATGGTGAGTGACTGCAGAGGCCTCAAGGAGAGTTGTCTTATTCTTGAGAAATCTAGCAATTCCCTACTGTGAAGATAACCCAAAGAACTAGTGATTCATAAGTTTGTTTGCCTCTGGATGGTTTTTGACTAGGTAGATAAATCTAAGTACTAGTTGTGTGGGTTCGTAACATCATATTTACGGTATAACGATAGTTGTGTGAAAATATTTATGTTGGGACTTGGAGGTAGTTCTCCGATAATGTCGAGCAGGTTCCCACTTTTGAGAGTTGTCTGGGGTAGTTTTAACTTCTAAAATTTCTCCAGCTTACATTTGGAATTTATTCTACAGTTTACCTTTTTGACATGGATACATGGTTGGTTAGATTTTATCAAGTATTACGAATCTGTTTCTTTCTAGAGACAATTGTTACAAGGGACGCCTTTTAAACATTAACTATTCTATTTGGGATGGTCATCCTTTTCTGTTTCATAAGCTTCACCTTAATATCCTAAACCAAATTTAAACCTTCAGCAGCAAGTGAAAAATGCCATGCTCAAATTTCAATGTGATTGCTTATATGCAGGTTGAAGTGGAAAGGATGAGAACACAAGCTCATGATAAGCTGATGAACAAGCTGGCAGCAACACGGCACAAGGCAGAAGAGAAGCGAGCAGTGGCAGAAGCCAAGAGAAATCGCCAAGCCGCTAAAACTGAACAACAAGCTGATTACATTCGGAGAACTGGCAGAATCCCGTCCACTTTTTCTTTCCGTAGTTGTTCTTTTTGTACATGAGTTGTGAGATTCCTTCTTTTTGAAATCTTCATTGTAAAGTAACAATGGCCACATGGTATCATGTGATTTCCAGGTGCCCAATTGCCTCCTCAAGCCTTCAACCTGTCATCCATGGTTCCCTAGCCAGTCAGATATCTAAGATCCACATGGTTCCCTAGCCAGTCGATATCAGAGAGAGCGGATCTTACTTACTTAAAATTAAAGCAATATAATTCACAATTTGGATGAAATATAATATATTAGTTGGCTATTAGATCCTCGAGATAACAGTGTTTGCATCGCTATGCCAATTTACCGTGTATGGTTGTATTTCACATTTATGCTTTAGTGTGACATTTCTTACTCCAGAGATAAATGCGTCTGGAATACTAGTGAAAGTTCTTACTGTTACCGATCAGTAACAAATATATAGACCACTGATATCCAAAGTACAGCCCACAAAAGATCCGCAAAATCTTAACCAAATTAGCTATATCATCAAAGAAATCGACAACATTTGGCCATTCCAGTCCTGACAAAAACACAGGCTTGAAAGTTCAGATTGGTTCATTGATTCTTGCGGAAGAGATTGGATCTATGAAATTGTTTTAGAGGGAAATTGATTTTAAAGAAGCTAAAAAAATCATCAATTTCACCCCACGGAAATTTATAGGTGAAATGAGAATCCTGGATTACAATCAATTTTATGGAGGTGGTGTGGACTTTGAAATGCACTGTTTAACATGTGATTCATGTGAGAAAGAAGGAAAAAAGCCTAATGAATAAGCAGGAGAACAAAGTTGAAATACTGCTCCATATAAGTCTATTTTCCTTTTTCTATTTCTTTTCTTGTCAAAAAAGAACTTTCATAACCTTAATTGCATGTCTGGGCAAAAAAAGGGAGCATTTTGTTTGGTAATGAAATAAAGTTTAATACGTTTCTCCAATCCCATACTTTTAGTTAGGTTCTCTTTTGGCTTCTCCATTCCATTCATTCCAACAAAGGTTTGGCAGTGATAATGGATCTAAGTATCTAATGAACAACCAATAATAATGCTGGTAAAAATGAGGAGGATCCGTGGAAACTCTTCTTATATGTATACTACTATTATACATGATTTATATCATTTTATCCACAAAACTCAGACAACAACGAATTTAGATTTAATATTTTGATGAACATTACGAACAAGGTATCTTCGTTTTATTTTTCTTGATCGGTAAAGAATTTGGTGCTGGCGAGTTTCGAATTCAGATCACTGGTATCATCACCGGGTGACTTTACCACTGTACTACAGTGACACTGGCGATTAATACCAGTCACTCTTACACGGTCCCTATTTTGATAATTTTCTGATTTAACTACTGTTGGTGTTGTCAAACAAACGGGATAGCTACACAGTACACAGACATGCCTTTATTTTATTTTTCTATAAGCCGAGTCTTGAGAGAGATGCTGATAGCTAAGTAAGTACATTGTATACCGTAAAGTTTTAACACGTCTACAAAAAGTTGGGAAAACTTTTGACTCATCAGGTGAACTCTCCATTGGAATTGTAAGGTAGAGATCAGCTCCATTTGTCGCCAATGGGGAACGACCGAGATCCAATGCCTTCCAGGCTCCAACATACTCTACAAGGGAATAATTCTGAAACAATTAAACATGAAGTTGTATACAACAGGAAAATGCGCATGTTCCTACAGACAAACTATACATAAAAAACCTATGATCTTGAAAGCGACTTGGTCCACTAAATATGTTTTGTCTGATACCTTTGAGAAGAAATGACTGTTTTGTGGATACAAGGTTGCATGCTTAGCCTTGAACAGTTGAACTGGAAAAATCATGAAAACATGATTGATTTTCGCGGTGTGGTTTCAAAAAAGTAAAGGAAAACATTAGAGAGGGGCAGCTGGCCCCTAATGTTATCGTCCTTATTAACAGACGTAGTTGGGTTTGATTAGTAGAGAGTCCTTAATGTGCTAACAACACTCTTGTTATGAATGATTGCAGGTGTTTATATTTCTTGATATGCATGCAGCAGCACATATAATGACCTTTGCGCTGTCATCCACGATGAAGTGGTGAATTATGATGCATGTACGTACCTTTTGTTAGGCTTATAAAAATTTAATGGCACATGTGTCCCCACTAGGTTCCCTTTCTCGAAGGGATTTTGAGCAATGTACATACATTGACCTAAGAAGTGACCGAATATGAAACATTGCACCATTGGTAGTGTATAGTGGTGGAACACCACGCATCTTTTCGGAGGTGGATCGCAATATCATTTCTACATGAACTCGGTGAGTAAGCTTTATGCTAAATACGTACACTAGTAGATAGAAGGAAGATAATAAAATTGATCAAAAAGAAACAGAAAACTGAAGATGGTGGCTGCCCCGAGAGAAGTCTGCCTGCCTCAGTAATTGCTAGTTTTTTTGTTTTTTTTACTAGAAAATGACCCGTGCCGTAACGGCCCGGGCTATTTTACATTGTCCTAAATAGGGCGTCAAATATTAAATAAATTAATATATATTTTCATTTTATTTTCGTATTTAAAATTCTTACTGTAGAATTCTTACTGAGATGTGATATCAATAGAAATATGAAAATGATTCATCTTAATCTGCCCCAAAGATTAGTCAGGTGCCCTAAGAGGCCTTGACTTTTTTATTTTTTCAAAAAGAAAAAACACGACCAAAATATGTCATATAACAGGCTAACAGCTCCATGTGAAACAATATACAGATCACACAGCTGCGTGCAAACCAATCCATATCCGAATATTGTCCGTCTTGGGAGTCTAATATCTCATCCACCGGCTACAGAATTCGAAACAATAGCTACAATGTTTCACAGATAACATGACATGAAAATGTTTACTCGATATTGACTGTGTGTAAACCGACTCTCCTTTCTGGTCATATAGCACTTGAAAAATACCCTCAAGTAATGGAAAAGATTGCAGAGTTGAGAGTAATGCATAATGATCAAATTCACGCGGTCTCGATAAGTTTTTTCACCCATGTTAAACCTCAAAATATGTGATGTAAAGGGTTGATTAAATGCTAAATGTAATTAGGAGACATCTTGTAAATGTAGGAATAACGGTATCCTGACCTTCAAATTTAAGGGAACAACTGATATACGGCTCATAGATCGTCAAAGTTCATAAAGATATAACGTATTTTTTAGCCCTTTTATGCCCACACATCTACAAACATAAACTGCTGAAACAAAGTCAAAAAAACTACCAAAAAGAATAATAAAAAAATAACGGGACTACGAAAACATAATGTGGTTGTCATATGCGGTAAACGTTATATGGTGGTCCATTTTAACATTCAGGATCTCTTCAAAAACTGCAACCACATTATACTTTCCCTTCTCCTGGTGCCATTTAAACATGAAACTGGATTTACATAAACCAAAAATTCTTCACTTTGGAACTTAAATATGTACACAGGCAAATTTGTTTGTCTCACTTATGGATGCCTAATAAAGTAAAGAGAAACGAATCACTGGGAAACTCTCCCATTATGACAATGTCGGACAAAGTGGCGCGGACAATCTGCTGGACTTAAATTGTCCAGTGCAGATAATATGGTGAAGCCGGTATGGTCTGTCACCTCAAAGTGAAGAAGGAACCTGCATCCGCTTAATCAGAGTGTATGCCATGGACAATGGGGGTGCGGAATTTTTAGTGAAACTACTGGAAATTACTGGAAATTATATCCCATAATAATACACTGCAGCACAGGTTCCTCGAAATTTGGTGCATCTACAGTCTCCGACTTCACCCACCCCTTTAGGTATGCATTTGTTGCAGCCTAAATAGTGCCACCCGCTGGTATCCAAAATTCGAGTTGCAATGGCTTCGACGATAATTCCATTGAGTACCTACATGCCACAATTGGTTAGCCATCTTTGATGTGCGTAATTCCATTAGAGGTGACAATATGAAGATATGCAACGTATCTGGACAGTTAGACATGTACTTGATGAGCGGGACTCCATTTGGCATCATTAGTTTAGAAATTGTGTTTATATTTTGGCATAAAAAGGTCCAGCGCTGGAGGGATATTTCAAGTTGGGACTGTTATTTGGCATGCCGGTTTAAGGAAGTCTGACATGTTGCACATGTGAGTTAATTTCGAGTTAGATTCGTCGTTGCATAGCCATGACAAATTATAATGGCCATGTACATGCAAGTGATACCTTTCCTACGCATCAAAAAAATGTTGACTTGAGAATGCCATGAAACTAAATGCGGCTGTCCGCTATCAGGTTATTTTCAAAGGAAGAGTTAATATTAAATATGGAGGATATTTAAGGTACTGCATTAAGCGTCTCCTTACCTTAGTTGTTTGGAGCAGTAACCTTAAGGAATAAGATGATTTCACAGTATATGTACGATCATACTGACTGAATTCCCGAAGTTCCCTTTGCATTCACCCATCACATTGATTGCCTGTAAAAGTATTTCAGTTAATTGACACTCATTACTTGCCCTATGATTTTATGAGCACAAACACATACATCTATGGATAACAAAACAATCAACTCCCACATCATAAAATTCATACATAAAATATAAATCTCCTATTAGACATAACCTGAATAACATGCCATAGCAAAGAGTTGGTGCTGAGTGCTGACCCATGAAAAAAATTAAAGAATATGAAGAGGATGCCATAAAAAACTTAATAAATAGGTCCTCTTACTGCATGAAAGGAAGGGGATCAACCTAGTTGTACCTTATTAATGACAGTAGTATCAAAGGCTACTACAACATTTTAGGCTTAGAACTCCATTATTTTTTTGAGTCTCACGCTCATTCAAATCATATAAGAACGAATGACGGAAGAATAAATGAAAAACTAAGAAGTAACCAATATGTCAATTGGTATATCTCAAAGCCCAGAGCTCAAATTGGCCAATTGAGATTTCATAATATGTAAACGTTAAAGCACACAAATATCTCCCTGTTCCATAATTCACTACAGGCACGCCATCAAATGCCAGGACGGAGTCATATTTCTTAAGCATCGTGTGGGCATCCAAAAGAAGATCAAGTTAGCTCACATATAATTCCTGTCAAGCTCTAATTCTAAGATTGAAAAAAGAAAGAAAAAAAAATCCAATTGTTTTTCTACCACTCACCCAATACTTTCTGCACCCAATTATAATTCTAAGTTGTATTTTACTCAATCAAATATTCAACACTAACAGTGTAAGAGGTCGGTATAACAACTCACAAAACCTTCATTAGGCTCAAGACATCTACTATTTCTTAAGCATCAGGAAGAAGATCAAGTTATCTGTGATCTATTCCTTACCATTTTCTATAACTCCACCGAGTCTGAGATTGGCATATTAAAGTAAAGAATGCATAATGACAAATTCTGCAACCCAACATTAAGAAATGGAAGAAAAGCTAGTTGAAGGTTACCAACAAATTATTAGAAGTACTCAGAGGATGCTACAGCAGAATAGTTGATAGTTACCAGCAAATGGCATATCATTTATTCACACAAATGGAATGGACCAATAAAACCTTCAAAAACATTCATCACATGTAAGCATAGCATCCTGGAAACAATAAAGTAACCGTATAAAGATTAAATGAATCATAACCACCATAGTTATTGTGTACCTCAGCTGTCATATTGGTTCTGACATTTGTTAACCCCCTTGCACAGATTATTGTATGAACGGCATGCAAATGGAGATACAGAGGTGTAGTGGACCAAAAAAGGCCTACCAATACATGGTTAATTTTCTCTACCGCCGCCTCCAGGTCCTCTGCCGACTCCTCCGGCGCTGCTAACGATCACAATAAAATAAAAAAGAGTCACTACAGATATAACACACCAAAGAGTATCGGCAACAATACATCGTATTTGAAAAGTAAAATTCAAAGTAACCAATTTGTTCAAAAGAAGGATCGTCTCAACTCTTAAAGCAGAGAAGACAACCAAAAAATACACAAAATATTATGTAATATTCACCAATTTTAATTTTAATTTTATCATATATATTCCTCTGCCAACATTTCTGGCATTTATAGTGTTACACAGATTCAGATTCCAATGCCGCCACTGAACCCAACAGACCAAGAGGTTGGAACCATTTCCAAGCGTTTCTCATCTAACTCAGAGACTTCTCATCCAAGACCATCATATCATCTTAATTGATTAATCAATCGTCAACACATATTGCTATTTTTCTTCTATTGTATGAGAAACTTAGAACACCAAACCAAATTTAGTGAGAAAAACGGTTGCTGAAAATATAATATGAAAAAACATATCACTTAAAAATTTAATCATAACAGTTTATATGCCTTTGAAAGAGTGATTGGTTCCAAACCTCTTTGATAAAAAGTCAGCCACAAATTACCTGCACATTGTTTTTTTAAATAAAAGAAATGCAAGATTGGGAATTTGATTACTGGAGGAGAAAATTCACACCTTAACGGCATTGTTTCGATGACAATGTAAGTAGTATCCCCAAAATTATAACAGATTAGCATTTACAGAACTTAGAAGAGGTAGGAATTTTTGAAAAGTAATCTCAGTAGAGGTAGGAATCATTACAAATGATGAATCAAACAATTGTTGAACAGTTAAAGTACAGATAAAAATTATCGATACTTGAGATGGATGTTAGCTCTTTCCTCAATATACCGACCAAAATCTGCAAGATTACATCCAAAAAGTTAAGAAATTCCAATGGAAGATGATGAAGAAGCCGAACATACACCAATCGAAAACCTTGATGTGTGAAAGCCGGTGTGGGTGAGGTTTCCTATAACTTCATTTTCTCAATATACCGATCGAAGACAGATGCATCATCTCTAAGTTGTTTTGAAAATACACCAATCAAATACAATTATAAAGAAAAATTAATTCAAGTAATTACCTAGTAGTCTTGAGAGAGAGTACTCTGAAGAAACAAACAGAGAAACTTGGGAAGATGATAGCGTCTCTCGAGGTTTATGTAGGAGATTATGGGACATGCCAAGCTGTTTTAGTGTAACGTATGAGATTCATTAGTCGGCTCTAACGTGCGAAGTGCGAACAAAAGTGGAAGAAAATCCCGATTTTGACAGATCGGAAGCAAAAAAAGAAGTGGAAGAGAAGCCAAATTTATTTTGCAACGGAAAAGGGATTTAGGGCACGAAGTGAGCACAGGCGTTGGATGGAGGCTTAAAAGGAGGGATTATTTTCGACCACGACTTATCTTTTGCATTTTCACAGGAACGGGAGCCGTCGATCGCTGTAAATAGCCTACTCAGAACCATTAGTTTAACAAAACACAGTTGTTGTTTTTGTAAGATAGATTTATCTTTTTTATGTTTTTGAAGATTCAATAATTTACCATTTGTTATATACTTTTACTTTGGCGTATATAGATCTACCGACGGAGAATTCTCCAAGTAAATCCCGAAGAAAATCGATATGTGGGACCCCCTTTAACTTTTACAATCACAATACTAGAAAGGTTGTAATCACTGGATCCTCCAGTAAGGAAATATTTCAGGCAGTGGCGGAACTACATGTAGACTTTGGGATGCCATCCCAAAATCCAAAAAAAACCAAAATTTTATAGTGGTTTTGAGTTTGGTAAAAAATAGTCATGCCTAAAAATAGACTTAAGCCACCCCCAATAATTCAATTTGTTTCCAAGCCACCCCACTCTTATTTTCAAGCTCCGCCACTGATTTCAGGATATATATCCGTGAGTCTAACATTGTTTTTATTAGAATACGTTATGAGTATTACCTCTCAAGGAAATGGTCCTACATTGTATTATTTTCTTGGATACATAGGCGTATCCAAGATTTTTTAACCATTTTTTTCCTAAATAATGAAAAATGATATGTTTGGCTAATGAATCTGCTACATGTATGACTAATATCCTTGTGGACATAAGTGCATAACGAAAGCTACTATTAATTGCTAGAATGACATTAAACGAACGCGCGATTGGGGATATCGAAACTAATTGGGATACACATTACTCCCCCTAACCAATAGTGTTTACTAAGGGGTGTTTTCTGGGGACAAAAATACTAAAATACCCTTCCCTCAAAATAAAAATCTAAAAACTTAAAATAAAAAAACAAAATCATATTCCCCATTTCCATCTTCACTTCTTATTAATTTATTTGAGGTTAGGGTTTTGAAACCCAAATATTCTCCATTCCCTTTCAAATTCTAAATTTTCCCCACTCCCTTTCAAATTATCTTTTCCTTCTCTGCTGGCTCCTCACTTTGAAAACGATTTCTTATTTTTTTACATTCAAAAGTGATGAAGACCATGCCGGAAGTGATGAAGACCATGCCGGTAGTGATGAAGACATGCCAGAAATGATGAAGACCATGCCGGTAGTGATGAAGACCATGTCGGAAATATTTTTTTTACATCACCGGAAGTGATGAAGACCATGCCGAAATTGATGAAGTCCATGCCGGAAAACGGTGCCGGCATGCTTGGTAACTAACATTCAATGTCGTAACTAAATGCCGGCATGCTCGATAGAAATCTATCAATGTCGGTAGTCAAGTGAAAAAAATTTAAGCTTCCTGGATACTTTACATCATGTGCCGGCATGCTCGAGAATTAATTAACTGTGTCGGAAGACTGGTTAAAACGAGAAAAAAATTCAAAACAAAATAGGTCGAACACAGTCGGGAGGGGTTACTCCCCCCCGGACCCCCCAGACCCCCTGCATAGCGTACCGGCATAGTTTTTTGGTTGAACGTGGTATTAATAAGCTCGGTGCCGGCATGGACGTGGTATGAATACCATGCCGGTATGGCTGCTTCCGGCATTGTATTCATACGACGTCCATGCCGGCACCGAGTTTTTTCAGCTGCAAAAATGGTGGATTCAAAGAAAAAAAATCAAATTTTCAACCTCTTAGCAGCAATTCTCTCTTCACAATCATCCTCCATTTTCACCAAAAAAAGTTCCATTTCAAATACTTTTTCCCTCCTTCTACTCTCACCTCACTTACCCAAATACAAATAAATATGCACACTAATCATTTAACAAATACTTAAGATCTTTCCTAATTATAATTAAACATTAAACCTGATTAGTGAGGGATAGATTAGGTATTAGGTAAAATACTTAGATAAGGGGTGACCCTGATTTGATATTTAGATCCCGTTTTTGTCTTTTTCCTCTATCCCCTAATCGTGCGTTCTATTCAAACGACTTTGTTCAATATAGATGTCTCGGTGCTCTTTTTTTCGCTCATTAGACTGGTTTTAATAGGTCTCTAACTTTTACATGTTTTGGGTCTATGACTTTGGTGTGACAACATCTTCAACTAGACTTGCTAAAGATCATCGAGACTCGGTATGACTCATCACTCCATAGACTCGACCCATTCTAAACAATTGGTTGTTATATTGAACCTTGGTTCAACTACTTGACAAGTAGTCTCAGATGACTTGGTCAACTCAACATTAATATCATATTGGCTCCACTTGTTGATTTATACGAGACATCAAACATGCTACATTGGTGGATATTCTTTAGGGCTTAGATCCGCTGGTCTACGACAGATGCGGTGTGTCATCGCACACTCATAATAGAAAGAAACTAAGTCGTGATAAACGTCGGGAGAAAGAAGGAATAAGTGAACATGTAGCACAGTTTTCCAGCAATGCGAGACAGATTTTACCACTTTTTGTATATCTTCTCGAGTACTTTTGAGTCTTCTATTTTCAACACATTTCCACTTCTTACCGGAGACCCGTATGTTACTATTATAAATAGGAAACTCAATTTATTCAGAATACATCTCGAAGAAAATACCAAGTAATCTCTCAGCAAGATCAGAGAATTCTTATACATAAGAACTTGATCTTCACTGTTCAAAGACACCAACTACAATCACATCACCACCATGATCTCTCACCCTTTCTCTGCTTCCCTCTCTAAGATCAACCATATTTCCTCTTTCTGACCAAAGTCGCCCTCGAATGACCATTTCTTGCTTCAGGAAAGTTTCATACGATTTTGATCTCTCGAACTCACACAAATACCCCCACACTCAGTTTATTTGTTTTAGAACATTACTTGGTCGAACTCGCAATTTTTGCTATCTCAAGCTTGTTTTCAATGTTAGATGCACAAAACTGTATCTTGATTTCTAGTGTATTAAAGTCAAGTCTTATACTAGGATTAGAGTATGGTAGTTGGGCATCAGACATCACTGAATAACCCTCGAAAATTGAAGACTGAAGACAAACGAAGACATATGGAGACCTTCATCGACAAGAGGTATTTGAAGACTGGACAATCCTATTTTCTCGCGACATTTACCATTATATCTTTATGAGATTATATCGTACGATTTTAGTAGATTTAATGTTTCAAAGAAGAAATTTCGAGTTAGGCTTGTCTGGATAAATCTCTCAAAAGGAATAATTTATTGTTCATGAACTATTTTTGTTTCAAGTTGATCATTTGGAAATTTCCCAAGCAATAATATTTCATATCTGTGGCAATTGAGAATATTCAAATTACTTAAAGAAAGTTTTTAGAACTACTGAGATTCTGGAAACACGTAGGTACGCTTACCCTAGACATATGATTTCCAAAACAGGGTAAGTACGCATACCCAGTACGATCCTAAGGTTTTGAGTTCGTGAATGGTGAGAGGTAACGCATACCCAGTCCGCGTACCTCAAGAGCCTGGGTTTGTGAATGACTATAGGTATACATACCCAGTATGCATACCCCAACAACCTAAATTCACGTAATGGTTTGTAGGTATGCGTACCCGTACACATACCTACATAGTACGAACTAAACAGATGCGTATAAACTATTTTCAAAAATATTTTGGCATTGCTACAACTCTCATAAATACTTCTAAGACAACTTTTTTTCACTAAATCTCTCTGTGTTTGTGAATCATGGTTTAAGTCTTGGGTGTCATTGTGCACGATAATGCTTAGAAAGTTCATGAGGCATATTTTCATGAACTATCATTGTACATGGTTCCAGTATCCCGGACCATAAAGTATTTTTTTTCTAAATTCAAGAAACACTTCTCACATGCTTACATGAATTCCTAATAAGAATTTCATCTAAACTGAGAAAGTGTTTGCTTGAATCTAAAATTATCTTACCTTGAATTCAAAACTACCTATAGTCTTGAAAGGCTATAAATAGAGAGACACAAACAACTGGGAATTCCAATCTCTGACACTTTTGTGTCCTATTTGCTTGCTACAATCATCCTCTATTAACCTAAGTTTCCTCTAAGAAACATAATTAGGTTTACGACTTAAAAACTTCACTTAAGGATTCATGAAGCCAGGTTCGACTATATTTTACCTGATAGTTCATATATCCTAATATTGTTCTTTATGATCGTTAAGGTCTTCGTCAATCTCCGATCAAGATAGATAGTGAAAATGCGGGGGTCTAACAACCACACCCAACAATTCGTTTGGCAATCTGAGAGGACTTACTCCAATACATTTTCTAGAGAGTCAACTAGACATTTAGACTCAATCTAGAATAAAGTATATCAAAGAGTTTAATATCTCTAACTCTAAATTCAATCCGCAATCAGCAAATAGAAATCTGCGAGCCCAATTGAATATAAGAGGAATTACTTGAAGTGTACCAAAGACCAATGCTCAAGTGTCAATCAATTTAAATAAACAACCAAAGGTTGGATATTCTAATTGATTAACCTTAACACACAACCTGTGATATTTCAATTATATAACAAAATATAATGCGGAAAAGAAATAACATAGACACCAGAATTTTGTTAACGAGGAAACCGCAAATGCAGAAAAACCCCGGGACCTAGTCCAGTTTGAACACCACACTGTATTAAGCAGCTACAGACACTAACCTACAACCAATTAACTTCAGACTGGACTGTAGTTGAACCCTAATCAATCTCACACTGATTCAAGGTACACTTACGCTCCTTACGTCTCTGATCCCAGCATGATACTACGCACTTGATTCCCTTAGCTGATCTCACCCACAACTAAGAGTTGCTACGACCCAAAGTCAAAGACTTGATAAACAAATATGTCTCACACAGAAAAGTCTATAGGTTTGAATAAATCTGTCTCCCACAGAAATACCCAAGAGTTTTGTTTCGTCTTTTGATAAATCAAGGTGAACAGGAACTAATTGATAAACCAGACTTATATTCCCGAAGAACATCCTAGTATTATCAATCACCTCACAATAAACTTAATCGACTAGCGAAACAAGCTATTGTGGAATCACAAACGATGAAACAAAGGTGTTTGTGATTACTTTTCTATCTTGCCTATCGGAGATATAAATCTCAAGCCAATTTTATAATTGCACCCGATCACGATAGAAACAGCAAGATCATATCACGCAACTACAAAGAGAATAGTTGGGTCTGGCTTCACAATCCCAATGAAGTCTTCAAGTCGTTAACCTACAGGGTCTCGAAAAGAAACCTAAGGTTAAAGGAGAATCAACTCTAGTTATGCAACTAGTAACACACAGGAGGTATGTGGATTAGGTATCCCAGTTGCTAGTGTTCTCCTTTATATAGTTTTCAAATCAGGATTTGCAATCCAAGTTACCTTGGTAACAAAGCATTCAATATTCACGGTTAGATGAAAAACCTGATTCAACCAATCTAATATCTTTCAACCGTTAGATCGAACTTAACTTGTTACACACAAATTAAATGTGCCCTCATTTAGGTTTATGTAACCGTACCTAAACATGTGCACCATGTTGGTTCACAAATAATTAACCGAGGTTAGTCGTATGATTACCCTCATATCAACCTTATTCATCTTAACCATAACTAGTTCAAATGACTCAAATGAAACTAGTTAAAGAGTTTTTCAATTGCTATATTCTCATGGATTTATACAAGAACACAATTGAAGCAAAATGGGGTTGAGTCACTCGAATCAATACATGAACATTATAGCCACGGTTTGCAAAGATTGCATTCCTTATTGATAAATGTGTTAGTTCATGAACTGACTGATTTGATAAAGTAACCAGCTTAAGTGTGCGTACTTAAGCAACCGGATTTGAGTTGGTTTAGTTTCCAAACTCAGTAGAAATTTTCGGTTCGAAAACTTCTGCCAGTATGTGTAAGGGTACGCATACTTAACGTGACTAGTTAAGAGCTTGTTAATTCCCAAACTGAGCAGAATTTTTCTGTTGGAAAACTTCCACCAGTATGCGTACGGGTACGCATACTTAACCTGTCTCCTTCACCAATTTCGTATACACACATATGCATACTCTTGGTTCCCGGTTTATGGATTTATACACTAATGTGCGTACACACTATATATGCTTATATCCAAAGATGGTTACATAATCTCAACTCTTCATTTCAATCATTGAAACATTCTTGTATAATGATAATAGCCGTTTTCATACACTATTAGCATCAAAGCAATTTTCAAGATATTGAAATAATCATTATCGAAACATTCCAAGTCTTACATCAAATGACTGTATCACAAAAACCATGTAAGATCTTACTCGGCAGTTTTCTCATGATATAAGATGAACTTGGTCGAAGCGAAAGCTTACCAACACATATTTTGAGAAATATGTAAGCGAGATATGCTCATCTCGAAATCTCAAATGTGTATAAAGAAAACTATATCGTAACACGACTTATGTCTCAATATAGGAGATACAGTAGAAATAGACTTTCCAAGTGATAGATGAGTTTAAGTCTCCACATACCTTTTGTCGATGAAGTTCCACAAGCTCTCCTTAGTAGTTCTTCGTCTTCAAGTGATAAGCGTCGTGAAGTCTAAGCTCAACTACACAAACTATGTCCTAGTCCGAGACATCTATAAATAGGCTAGAAATCAAGACTTATAGTTTTGATCACTAGCATTGACAAATATGCTTGAGATAGCAACACATGCGAGTTCGACCGAGCAGTGCTCTAACAATCTCCCCCTTTGTCAATTTTAGTGACAAAACTACCAATACATATGGATTACAAAATAAATAAAAATTGTAGCTTCTCATCCAAATGCTTATCTCCTTGGCATCTTCAGCGCGACTCGAAATCTTCGTCACTTCCAAGTACTCCATGATCCTAAAGGTTGTAAGTTCAGCATCATAGTTGTTGAAGATCCATAGCGATAACAATGAGAAAACAAATGCTCTCAATCATTGTTATACAGTGTCATAGTATTATTACACAACATCAAAGTTCAATTGTATCACAACTTTGACAACAATACTATGGTGATATGTAGCACTCCCCCTTAGTCAATACTTCATCTCGACATGAAAACCACTCCCCCTTACATAATGATCCGTAAACCATATGTATTTCTAGTATCACGCTACACATTAATTCTCCCCTTTTTTGTCAAATATAAATTGGCAAAGGTACAAAAACTAGTGGGATCCTCATGAAATTTTCACGTAGATACTTCATGACCAAAAGAGAATACCATATCAACTTATTTAGATGCCATCATAAAGCCGAAGCTAAATGCAGTCATCAAGGAGTTTATAAAGATACAAGATAACCCCTATAATATTCCACAGTCGCACTCCCCACAAAGATTTGGAAATTAAGCATAAGTTCAAAAAGAAATCTCCCCCATAAAATGTCATTCCCCAAAGAACAACAAAAACGACCTTACTTTCACGAGAAAAGAAGGATTTCTTTGGACATAACCAAATCACATGAAAAGATGAATTTGAATCCAAAGTATTCAATTGAATTATCCACAAAAGAATTCATGAATAATCCAATCGAAGTGCACAGTTAAATTAACCACAAGAAAACCCATGATTAATTCAATCGGAATTTCACAACTAAATTAACCACAAGAAAGTGATCAATTCAATTGGACATGCTCGTCATAAGAGAACTTACGGAGCAACAACTAAACTGACCACAAGAGAATGATCAATTCAATTGGTCATGCTCAAACATAAGAAAACTTATGGAGCAACAAAGTACATGCACAAAAATGTGGATCGGAGATCGACCAATACTGCGGAATAGACAAGGATTCATTCTATTTTCCATCACTATTTGCACAATGACATATAATATACTTAATCCTTGTAAACAAAAGTTTTATCCTTTCTTCCATAAAAACAATGACATAAAAGGCTTTAACTTTTGTAATGTCAAAAGTTAATTCTATCTTCTATCAATACTTTCATATCAACATAATAAAGATAACTTTTGAACAAGTATGGGACAGTCACAGGTTCACGGACGTAAACAACATATCCCATAACAATTTGCAATATATAAAATCATAAAGATTAAAATTACAAAAAATCATCTTCCAAATAACTTAGAATTTAGATAAATAAATCTAAAAACATTGAAGATGAAAATCGTTGGACATAGCTATGTGTACTCACAATAATGACTATTCCAAACCCTAGTTATTCTTCTAAAAACATAAAAAAAAAAGATTTACTAGACATTGAGACCTCTGCAGAATTCTTTATCGTCCCCGAACTCCTTGTCGTCAACAGTCATGGGAACATAAGGTTCATGGAGAAATGAGTCAATTTCAACAAACCTTCTAGGCTGATGATGTCGAATCAGGGCCTTCTGAATTTCGAGAGTTCTCATAACAAAGGCCTTTATTTGCTGAATCTCCTTCCTTGCTTCCTTCAACTCTTCAAGAACATCAGAAAACTTCTGAGAATTTGAAGGAATAACTCTTGGCTTCCTCAAATTCCTTCTTTTTCTCTTCAAAGTTGGAGGTAACAGAGATTTTTATTTTTCCTTTATGATTGATGGCTTAACAATCATATTAATATATTTTCCACCAGAAAACATGATGCTTGGAGTCTCCATACTTGTATGGATTTGTGAGAGGAATCACAATTTAAACTCAACATGAAGTCTTAAGATGAAAAGAGTTTCATAGAAGAAAAAAAGATGTAGGGTCACGAAACCTTAAACAGCACAGGTTCACGCACGCACAATTCACAACCCTAGAGAGAGTACAATTGTCGAGAATAAACCTCTTTTATTGAATACACATGGATGTCTCTTCCAAAACCAATTGACAATGACGAATTCCAAATTTGCAAACCAAAGCAAAAACAAACTAAAAATAAAAACTACTTTTATTTTCTTAAAGCCTGAGGTGTGCACAATCTTGTATCTTTTTGATCAGGCACATGAGACGAGATGCACGAAACCAACAAAATCAAGTTGTGCTGCGGTGAACAACAATTTGTCCACCATCCCCTTTTTGAAAGGAATTCATAGAACCCTGTCTATCAAATTTTTTATATCTTTTCTCTAGTGGCCTTTACCTATCTTTGGAAACCAACTTCTTTGAAGTGGATAAAATCTTACATACCTCAGCGGTTTTTTGAACAAGTTTGAGCTTGTTTGCTAGGCGATTTGCTCTTTTTTGAAGTCTCTTGACATGTCTCATCTTGTGTTTGTACTTGAAACACTTTGAAAGTTCATGACCCTTGAGTGAACAATAAGAATATGCCACTGGATAAGATGATTCAGACGCCCGAGATGTGCAAGCTTCTAGACACAGAGTGGAACCTGAAAAATCAAACATAGGGTTTCCAACAGAAAGGTTAATTTCTTCTTCTAGATTGGTTGAGTCTTCTTCTGGAAGGATATCAAGATTGATGTATGTATTGTTACAATTATCAAAATCAGTATCTTCACAGAGGAGTGCAACACTTGATTTTTCATCTTCGTTGGAATCATAGTGATCATGCATTTCATCAAGTGTTGTAGCAAGACCTTTGTTTCCAGTATATTTTCTACGGTTCGGACACTCATTCGCAAAATGACCAAAACCTTTACACTTAAAGCACTGTGGCATATCCTCGTTATCATCCTCGTCAGCATCCCTGTTTTTATGAGGAATGTGATTGTCAGGTTTAACTGACGACCTAGGTTTGTCTCTGGAAAACCGTTTACTTCTCTTCAATAGAAGATCCCTAAACTGTCTTGTGATCATAGAGACTGATTTGTCAAGATCTTCATCTGATGAATCAGTCTCAGAAAGATCATCCTCAGAGACATAAACGCTTTTACTTTTGTCAAGTAATTTAGTGTTCCTTTGTGCTTTGAAGGCAACATCCTTTCCAGTTTTGGGTGTACGCTCATGATCAAAGATCTTGAGCTTCCCAACCAACGTATTTCTAGAGAGAGCATCAAGGTTATTTCCTTCAATGATGGCATGCTTCTTAGAATCGTATCTAGATGGCAGGGATCTGAAAATTTTCATCACAATGTCCTTTTCAGGAATAGTCTTACCCAATGCAAAAGATGCATTAACAATTTCAGACACTTTGTGATTAAACTCCTCAAATGAATCTTCATCTGCCATACGAAGGTTTTCCCAAAGGAATTAAGGTTTTGAAGTCTAGCTTCCTTTTCACAGGTATTTCCTTAGAATACGGTTTCTAAGATATCCCAATCATCTTTAGACCGAGTACACGTAGTCACATGGTGCTGAAGATATGGGGTAATGGCATTCAAACCATCGGAGTTTTACTTTGCATCAAGTATCTCAGCAGCGTCATATGCACCAATATCCTTAGGAACGACCGCATTCCCTACTGCCACATCGGGAGCATCATAGGCATTAACTACATAAACCCATGATTGGATATCTCGTGCTCGAAGAAAGGCACACATAAAAATTTCCACCACAAGTAATTTGAGCCATCGAAGATTGGTGGTACGTTTATAGAGATAACACCACTGTCCATATCATATCGCTACAAACACAAACTTGTAAGGTATTTAATGTGTTTGCCTGCTCTGTTACCAATTGAAAATGTGGGGGTCTAACAACCACACCCAACAATTCGTTTGGAAATCTGAGATGATTTACTCCAATACATTTTCTAGAGAATCGACTAAACAGTTAGACTCAATCTAGGATGAAGTATATCAAAGAGTTTAATATCTCTAACTCTTAATTCAATCCGCAATCATCAAATAGAAATCTGCGAGCCCAATTGAATATAAGAGGAATTACTTAAACGGTACAAAAAACCAATGTTCAAGTGTCAATCAATGTAAATCAACAACCAAAGGTTGGATATTCTAATTGATTGATCTTAATGCACAACCTGTGATATTTCAATTATATAACAAAATATAATGTGGAAAAGAAATAAGACAGACACCAGAATTTTGTTAACGAGGAAACCGCAAATGCATAAAAACCTCGGGACCTTGTCCAGTTTGAACACCACACTGTATTAAGACGCTACAGACACTAACCTACTACCAATTAACTTCGGACTGGACTGTAGTTGAAGCCTAACCAATCTCACGCTGATTCAAGGTAAAATTGCGCTCCTTACGTCTCTGATCCCAGCAGGATACTACACACTTGATTCCCTTAGCTGATCTCACCCACAACTAAGAGTTGTTACGACCCAAAGTCGACTGTCTCACACATAAAAGTCTATAGCATTGAATAAATATGTCTCCCACATAAATACCCAAGAGTTTTTGTTCCATCTTTTGATAAATCAAGGTGAACATGAACCAATTGATAAACCAGACTTATATTCCCGAAGAACAACCAAGTATTATCAATCACCTCACAATAAACTTAATCGACTAGTGAAACAAGTTATTGTGGAATCACAAACGATAAGACGAAGGTGTTTGTGATTACTTTTATATCTTGCCTATCGGAGATATAAATCTCAAGCCAGTTTTACAATTGCACTCGATCAGGATAGAAACAACAAGATCATATCACGCAACTACAAAGAGAATAGTTGGGTCTGGTTTCACAATCCCAATGAAGTCTTCAAGTCGTTAACCTACAGGGTCTCGAGAAGAAACCTAAGGTTAAAGGAGAATCGACTCTAGTTATGCAACTAGTAACACACAGGAGGTGTGGGGATTCGGTTTCCCAGTTTCTAGAGTTCTCCTTTATATAGTTTTCAAATCAGGTTTTGCAATCCAAGTTACCTTGGTAATAAAGCATTCAATATTCACCGTTAGATGAAAAACCTGATTCAACCAAGATAATATCTTTCAACTGTTAGATCGAACTTAGCTTGTTACACACAAATGAAATGTACCCTCATTTAGGTTTATGTAACCGTACGTAAACGTGTACACCATGTTAGTTCACAAACAGTTAAACGTGGTTAGCCATATGATTACTCTCATATCAACCTTATTCATCTTAACCATAACTAGTTCAAATGAATCAAATGAAACTAGTTAAAGAGTTGTTCAATTGCTATATACTCATGGATTTATACAAGAACACAATTGAAGCAAAATCGGTTTGATTCAATCGAATCAATACATGAACATAATAGCCACGGTTTGCAAAGATTTCATTCCTTATTGATAAATGTTTTAGTTCATGAACTGACCGATTTGATAAAGTAATCAGCTTAAGTATGCGTACGAGTATGCGTACGTACTTAAGCAACCAGATTTGAGTTAGTTTAGTTTCCAAACTCAGTAGAAATTATCGGTTCGAAAACTTCCGCCAGTATGTGTACGGGTACGCATAATTAAGGTGACTAGTTAAGAGCTTATTAATTCCCAAACTCCGCAGAATTTTTCTGTTGGAAAACTTCCGCTAGTATGCGTACGGGTACCCATACTTAACATGTCTCCTTCACCAATTTCGTGTACACACATATGCATATTCTTGGTTCTCGGGTTATGGATTTATACACTAATGTGCGAACGCACTATATATGCTTATATCCAAAGATGGTTACATAATATCAACTCTTCATTTCAATCACATTCTTCTATATGATAATAGCCGTTTTCACACACTATTAGCATCAAAGCAATTTTCAAGATATTGAAATAATAATTATCGAAACATTCCAAGTCTTACACCAAATGATTGTATCACACAAACCATGTAAGATGTTACTCGGCAATTTTTTCATGATATAAGATGAACTTGGTCGAAGCGAAATCTTACCGATACATATTTTGAGAAATATGTAAGCGAGATATACTCAGCTCGAAATCTCAAATGTGTATAGATAAAACTATATCGTAACACGACTTATGTCTCAATATAGGAGATAGAGTAGAAATAGACTTCCCAAGTGATAGATAAGTTTAAGTCTCCACATACCTTTTGTCGATGAAGTTCCACAAGCCCTCCTTAGTAGTTCTTCGTCTTCAAGTGATAAGCGTCGTGAAGTCTAAGCTCAACTACACAAATTGCTATTAAAAGTACGTCCTCACTTGGTTTGTAAAGGACGTCAACTAAGGTTATCAATTGTGTAGAACCTTATTTGTTTTTAGAGAGTAAGGAACACGACAACAACCAAATTGTTTGGGAGGTTAATTCGGTCTCAACTACATTCCGGTCTGAAATCTAATAGTAGGATAGTTTTTGCAACGACTTAATACAGTTTGGTGTTCAAAGATGGACAAGGTCCAAAGGTTTTTCTACAGGTTCAGTTTTCCTCGTTAACAAAACTTCTGGTGTCCTATGTTTTTCTTTTTTTGCATTATAGTGTTTTATATTTATAATATGAATAACACAAGTAGTACCTATTTAATCTAGGTAGTTTAAGTTATTATTAATTGTGATCAATAATGAGACTTGTTCTTGTTGAATTCGTATCTTGAAAGATACATTAAAAGTTTCATACTTGTTAGAATTGGGATCCTCTTAATTTGGATGCGATTAGATTGATCTTGGATATTGCTATGTGAGATAGTCCAAAAACTCTTCTACACAGTTAGGCTCATGTACTTCTTAGCCTAGACATATTAATTATGGAAGAGAGAGAACAATTCTACATACATATTGTAGAAGAGATAGAGAAAAACTCTATGTGCATATCAATTAGATCTGCTTATGTTGATGGGTGAAAACGATTTACTGGTTTTTGAGGAAAAGTGGAAAGACGAGCGATTCCTCGATCGTGAAAATCACCTAAACTTTTATAAAACAGATGCAATGCATGGGAGTGCTCTGAGTTCGAGAGATCAATCTGTAAGGCTCCTGCCTAAACCAAGACAATGACAGTTCCAGAGTAATTTCGGTCACAAAGAGGGATGAGGGTCGATCTGTAGGAGGGAACTGCTGAGTTCAGATATGATAAGTTATGATAACTTGACTTCTATCGTATTTAGTTCTTGTTGTTCAATCGTGGATTGATGAACTTATTTATATTGCAGAAATGGTAAACACATTGATCTCCAGTAAGTGTGACGGTTGAGAAGTGAAAGAGTGGGTAAGTGGGAAATCGTGGATAAACTAGTTCCATGTGTGTGGAAGAATTGGTTGATTGTCCATTCACTACTTTGCTAACTCCTTCAACTGCTTTGACGACTGACTCACATTTATAATAATTATGAATGCAAACAGTGCAATCATTTTGGAGGAATTACAAATGTTGCATGAAGAGGAAGGATTACGGATAACGTTGGAGGAAAGATAACACAACGTTTTGGGTATGTAGAATGTTGGAGGAAATGATAGCACAACATTTTAGGTATTGTAGGGCTTGAGCCATCGTGAGTGAATCGTCACGCCTTCCAGTATGTCGGCGTTGATGAGCTTGCAGTAACCGCCTAAGATAATGTCTGCCACCAGGTATGGATCATCTTCCTTTTCTTTAGGCAAATCGGTCTGAGCGGTCATCTTCACTGTCATGTCTCCAACTCGAAACGTGGTCATCTTCACTACCAAATCTCCAATTTGAAATGGGTTCGGGCGTTGCACGGCTACTTGATTCTCTGAGGCAGCTTCTAAATTTTTGATAAAGAATTTGAAAGGACCAGCATCCCATTCACATCTCCTAGCGGTGGCAGGGTTGTTGATCGAGGCGAGTCCCAAAGCCTTAGCGGAAGGAGAAGTGACTGATTGCAAAAAGGATTGTTGAACAAGGCTTAATTGGGCTTGGAACCTTCGGAGATATAATGACAAACTCTCTCCTGGAAGTCGCGTCACGTTCGTGAGTGGTTGATATGGTAGCAAGTGGTCCTCAGGATGACGGCTTGCTGGTGATCCTATCAGGTACAAACATCGGTAAAGGACATACTCCTAGCTTCGCCTTATTATCATGTATCCATGAGCGCCCTAGGATCATAACTCGGATATTCTTTAACTATATGAAATTTAGCGTGCGTCAGAGCATCTCCCACCTTAACCTCGAGATCGATGTATCTGTAAGCATCTCGAGCTTCTCCCTCTGAATTCTTGATTATAGTTGGGCTGTGAACAACTTCTTGCTTTGAAACCTTCGCAGCTCTCAAAGTCTTGATGGTAATGATGTTCAAATCAGACGATGCATCAATCAGCGTGCTTCGAACTCAACATCCTTCAAACGGGTGATAGTCAAGATTCCCCAGTTGCATTTATTCGTCGCGCTTTCCAAGAAAGATAGTGGTTATGGGACGACCTCTCTGACTGGAAACAAACGCTTGCCTGTCACCACACAGTTGAGGGCTACAAACATGTCTTGACGTTGTGCTTTAGAGAAATACAGGAATTCACATAAATGCTCCATCATAGATTGTACGGTTTTGTGGATGGAGTCCCCAGAAATCATGTAACTTATGAGAGGAAGATGATCTCTATGAATACCTTCGTTTCCTAATTGGAGCTCTCCTGCTTCTATCTTTTCTCTGAAAATGCGTTTCAATTTGTTGCAATCACTGGTTGGGTGATGGACGAACCTATGGTAACGGCAGTACCTCGGATTTTCCATTTCTTCCTCAGTCGGCGGACGTCTAAGAGGAGGTAGCTTGATCGCGTTGTTTTGAATTCATGCATCCAAGAGCTCTATGACTTCATTCATGGGAAAGGGGAAGTTTGGGACCGTGTCTCCAACTTCTCACACAGGAGTTTTGACTGCACTCTTTCGGGACGGGGTTGTCAACGCTGGTGCTGCACGCTTGGGTTTTTGTTATGCTGCCGGAGCTTTCCTTTTTCCTCGTTCGCCCACCACACTCACAGAAGGGCCGGTGTTATATTGCTTGTTAATGAGACGCCTGCTTCCTCGACTCTCACGTGCATCTTCGTTTCGAACAATTCTGGTTCTTTCCAACAATGTTGAGGCCGTTGTGGCTAAACACTTAGCGGATTCATGGGATTCAAAAAATGTTTGAAAACCCAGATTCTCTAACAAAGCACGGTATATGGGCACTATCCCGTCAATGCATGACTCCACCAACTGGCGTTCGGTGACATTCGGATCATGACAATCCAACGCTTGAATCCTAAATCTCTTAACGAAGTCGTTTGGATGCTCGTTGTTTCGTTGAAACAGTCTCCCCAAGTCTGAAAAGGTGATCTTCTCAGACACGAAGAAATACTTTCTATAGAAGGCACTGACCATCTCACTCCAATTGGATATGTTGTTAGGTGCGATATTGTTATACCAGGTATACGATATTCCAGTAAGTGACTTTGAGAACTCTTTCAGACGGAGAACATGATTATATTCGTGTTCCCCTAAAGATTCTAAAAATCGAGAGATGTGTTCACGAGCGTTACCAATACCATCATAAATGGAGAACTGAGGAGAGGTGTACCCTCTTGGAAGGGGAATCTGTTGCACATCCTGAGGGTATGGAGGTTGATGCTGGTGCATGTCCATTGGATTTCCTTTGCCCCGGTTTTGGAGGAGTTGCTCCAGGTCCTCACGCGTAATGAAGTTGGATGGCTAGTCCCTTCCCCTTGTACGTTCAGGAGCAACACGAGATTCTTCATCCATATAAGCATGCGTCGTTGAAGTGCCTGCTCCGGACTGCGCTCCTCGTTGGCTCCAGAGGTTGTCGTGACTCTCGTGGCAATCTCTCGGTTAATGTCTTGAAAAAAGTGAGTACCTCTTTCTGAGTCGTATCCATGTCCGTTTGGGCCCTAGGAAGAACTTCTTGTCTTTCCATCAAATCCACCATTGTAATAGGGGGTTGTCCTCCTCTGGCTCCCCCATCCCCTCGTCCTGACGAAGGAGTGGCAGTTTCTCTGGTGACGACTGGAGGCGTTACACTTGAAGAAATGCCGGGGTTTGCAGCTGCTCTGGCTCTGGTGATAGGAGGTGTCACGCCTAACAGAATATCTCCTGCTCCGCTGGTGTTGGTGGTAGAGGACGTAATTCCACGAGATGCATTGATCGTATTGACGGGCTGTACGGTAACGCCACTGACCTGGATATCGACGCCGAGAGTGCTGTCAGCGCTAGTTCTGTCAGGATTGGTTACTGATCCATACCTAAGATCCACCATTTTGAAATCAGTAAAATTGAACTGGGTATTGAAGAAATTGACTTCGCAACCGAGAGATTAATCTCCCACTGTGGTTGCCAATTGTTTATGGGTGAAAACTGTTTCTACTGATTTTGGTAAATTTGGGTGTGTGGATGAGAAACGAATCTAAACCCTAAACAAATGCATTGCACGGGAGTGCTTTTGATCCGAGAGATCAATCTATACAATTCTGGCCTAAACCAAGAAATGGCCATTCCAGACTTGCTTCGGTCACAAAGTGAAGGAGATGGGGTTGATCTTAGGGAGGGAAGCGAAGAAGGTGTTGAGACTGTGAAGGTGTTGGCTATTTATGACTTGTATCAGAATATGAACTGGCTTGCACAATGAAAGATATCAGTTCTGGGTGTTTTCTGAATACTGTGACAACACTTGGTTTTTTCTGTGTGTTTGAAGATAGGTCGAAAGAACCTATTTATACAAGTCATTTGAGCGCAATCCTTATCTCGTAGGAAGTGGAGGAAGTTGAGTGATGGAATAGTGGGGCCGTGTAGGTGATTGTCACACGATCACGCCTTTGCCCACTTCCCTCATCATCGTTAACCGTCCATGCCTCCTAACACGTTCTCGTAATGGGAGCGTTGCACGCCGCACGTTGTAAACCGCCAGACCAATACCCCAGTAAGTATCCCCCGTTTTGTAACATGTTTGATGTCTCGAATGAGTGGGTCAGGTCGTGGGACCCGCCGCAGGAAATAACATGCGGTGCTATTAAGTTAAATAATTGAGTTATTTATGGATTTGATATTCATGAAATATCGTGTATGTTCGATGCATGTAATGCATCGTTTTAAAGCAAGCAGCTCAAAACAATCGATATGCATCAAGCATCGCTGTTTTAATGCTTGTTTGAATAAGTCGCGGATTAAACGTCTTAAAATGGCAGCACGTCCAACCATCTTTGAGTGATCGTCTGGAAGCCGCATGGGCGGGCCACCATCTGGTCGATCACTCCCTGTGACAGAGTGGCGGACGGTGATCATTGAGGCGTTTCATTGCTCGCCTAATTTTTAATCCAAGCCGTCCGACCAGGCTGGCAAATTGGACGGACGAGATGATTTACTGCATATATTTGTTGTCGTTGATGGATTTAGAAGTGCGCAACATCCCCTCTTTGGCTTGACTGAATCTAAGCATGGGCGCTAATTTTGGTGGTACCAACCAGGCATGCGTGGAGATGGTCCGCCGACGTGCATGCCTATACCTCTCGGTCCCACAAAGATTCGATCTAGGCCGCTCAATTTGAACGGAAAATATGATTGGTCGTGATCGATTTGTGATAGAAATACATTTCCGCAAAGGTTTAAAAGTCGTGTGGCATGCCACCTTTTGGGCGTGCGTTTCGAAGCAACGAGCCATAGTCTGCATAGGCCGGCTGGTCACACGCAAAGGTGGGACCACGGTGATCACGTTGACATCCTTGGGACCTCTTGAGTCTATATCTACACCCTCCGTTTAGGCTGGCGAAGATGGATGGTCATGATCGAACTACGACAGATGTGCATTGCCGCAAACCCTAATTAGGGTTTTAAATCAGTCACGCACACGTGACTTTGGCCAAATGATTTGGCAAGCCGTGACCTCCTTTGGGGAGATCGATCACGTGGGGCCCATGTTGGGTCGACGGTGAACTTGCGTGCACCTTTCTGATGGTCCTAAATGCGATCTAAGACATCCAAATAGGTTGGCTAAGTTGAATGGTTGTGATCGATTTAAGACACTAGTGGAATTCCGCGACCCTTAGAAGCATCACACCTGCCATGGTTTGAACAATCATTTCATTGCTCCATGGCCTCGCCATGAGAAAATCGATCGGGTGAAGGAGAAGTGGTCCCGCCAACGTGTGTGTTAGCGCTTCCCTAATAATCCATGGGATGATCTAATCTGTCCAACCAGGTTGGCGAAGTTGGACGGTTGTGATGGATTTAAGACTGCCCTGAACAGTCTATGCTCGTCGAGCTTCTCCCAAAATAGCGTGGTCACTCAACTTTGGGTTGGCGTTTGATGGCGCTGGGGGGAGTATGGTGATTGTTCGACCGGCTAGGGCATAAGTGGGCCCATCGGTGGTCATCACAACAATTGCCTATTTTTGCCAGGATTTGGCTAGGCTTGTTAAATTGTGTGGCCAACTTGCGTGGCCACGATCGTTCCTGAGACTGATATGGAAAGTCCGGATTTTCCTTAAGGGAATTAAATACGTTTGATCGAGCTGTCTTTAATCAAAAGCGCGTCGATACGAAATTTTCTTTGTCAGAGAGAGTGATGCAGCCTGTGTGGGTATTTCATGCATGTCTCAATATTGACACGGAGATTCATGCTACTCTGCTGAGAGTGAACACTCAGTCGTCATGTCATGTCAATAAAGAGAGTTCGGCTGAGAATATAGCACGGGAAATACTAGGCAAATTATGCATTAATTAATAATGCTAATAAAATTCACAGAATATTTGGGATTGCTGTTGCGCGCACCATTCTGGGTGAATTTTGTGTATTTATTGAATTGCTTCGAATAAACAAAGTGAAGAGGTTTTCTGCACTCATCACTTACCAAACGGATTTACCCTTTGCAGGATGTCAATACATTAAATTTGGTTTTACAATTTTAGCCCTGAACTAAAATCCACCATCAACACTTCTTCACTCGTCTGTTGGTAGTTTAGACACTCCAAATCGTTGCCAACCCATTCTGAATGAAGTTAGACACTTTGTACCTCAGGAAATCCCGAGTCTTTTTCATGAAAATAAATTGCCATGTATTCCTTCAACTTGATAATGCAGGCCAATTTGATCGATCTTAAGGCCCATACTAGGTTTGTTTTATCCAATCAAGCAAACACAATCAATTTCAACCATCGAGTCTCCTTAAATCATGTCCAAAATTCAATCAAAAACTTCACAAATTTCCCGGCAATTTTTAGTTTTTGAATTGAGAAGAAAGTGGAATCCCTCTATCCAATTACGGTGTCCCTTTAGCAGCTGTCCTTTTGGTGCCTTTAACGATTTTTGGGGTGCATTTATAACTTTTGTTGGGTGCCTTTACTAATTTTCTCCGGGAGGGGGGG
>NC_039364.1:121025605-121106917 GCF_003573695.1 Papaver somniferum
GGGGGGGGGTACAAATATCACTTTTTGAGCAATTTTTTTCCACAAGAGTTTATTTCTCAAAAAACACCTACAAATACACAAATAAAAGAATAAGTACAAAAATAGGTGCTAACAAATTAGACAATTGAGAACAAATCAGACACAAAAATGTGTCTCATGTAATTTCCGAAATTGAGATATTTTTTACATCGATTATATTAACTCGCAATATAGTAATAAAATGTTTAGAATATATCCCAACTTATATACGAGAAATCCTACTAGTATGACAACTAATATTAGCTAGCCCAAATCCATGTACTTTGCTAAATTAAACAAACTAGTTATGTGCAATCTTCTAGGAGACAAAAGCGCATCAATATTGATTCAAAAATTGGATTCGAAAATATTTCTCAAGATATTAATTAGGATCTAGCCTTGATTATCAAAGGAATAAATATGAAAAAATTATATTGGAGTTGAATCCGCATTTAATATTTTCTCAAATATGAGTTTTTCCATTCAACTTGCTCATCTTTCGAAATCGTAAAAATAAAGAATGCAAAATAGAGATTATAAAGTTTGCAAGTCTAGGATCGATCTTGAATCCTATTAGACTTAAAAAATGAATTCAAGTCTAGACTTTAAACCATGCCAAAGAAAAAGATTTTCTGACATGTATTCCAAAGTCCACATTTACCACTAGATAAATGTACTTAGTTTCCCGAAAGTTCAACACTAGTCCATGACAAAAGTTATATCAAGATTATGTTGAAATCACAAAAGTATAGTAACCAATACTATGAAACCCAATGTACTAAGTTGTAAAAACAACTAACGTGTATCCTTCCTTTTGACATTTAAATCATAAGAATTATCATGTCATCTAAACAACTAAAACTATGTAAACAAACTTTGCATATAATGTTTTCAATGAATATGACTGTATGAACTTGATATAGATGGAACAATTCAAAGTCAGTAGCTAATAACCTCGATAAAGGATGATGTCTCTGTTTGTCTTCATTCTTCTATGAATAACTAAATATTCTCTCGAAATTTCTATATCCTAAGTCAGACCTAACAAAGTTGACTTTAGTAAGCAATTCAAGCAACGGAGTTTTGGAACCAAACTTGGCAACCAAACTTGACATACCAACGCTTGTTGTATTTAACCGAGCACTGCTCTAACACATAAATAGTAGATTTAATATAATATTCATATCACATTTAACTCTAAAATATTTTCTTTTATAAAAATTAAAAATATTTATGATAATTTTCTTAGAAGTTAATAAAAAATTGAGAAAATAATATCGAAGAATATTAATCTTATTTCAAAGAGTAGTAAAACAAAATGACTAACAACGGTAGAACTAATTTTTCATAGAATTTAAAATTGACGGTTTGAATCATGAAGATATAATTTCCCTTATGTGTAAAACACAATCTTAACCTTTGGCCTTCAATAAATGATTGCACAGATGACGAGTTCGACCTCGATCCGTCTTCAATGATAACATTTGGTGATTTTGATGAAGATATCTTTAGAATTTCTGCTATGTTACTCCGAAATGATACCGTAACTAAAACAATATATTCATAATGATACAAGATATCAAATAGAGAAGTCAACATAAAAATTTTCAAAATAATGAATTGAAAACGATAAACTTTTATAAGAAACTGTTGCACCGTCAAAATGATGGTTTAACAGAGGAAACAACACCATCCTACGATTATAAGAAAGTTAAGAGGACCGTTACACATGACCCATTACAATATTTCAGTTACTTAACAACATAAACAAGCTAATGTCCTAGAAAAATGTTAGAACCAACAGACCAGGTGTATTTGAGAACTTTAAATTATCAGTGATGAAGATCATATAATTGTATTGTTATAGACTTTAGTGTTTCTCTTTATCCAAATTTCTGACCGGAAAACAAAATGAATCATATCCATGCCAACATTTGATAAGTTTGATGAAGATATATTGGGACTTTCTGCTCCCTTATTCCAAAAATGATGTCGTAACAAAGACAACATATATTCGTAATGATACAAGATATCTAAATATGATATAAAGTCGATGTTAGAGCATTGCTCGGTCGAACCCACAAGTGTTGCTATCTCAAGATTGTTGTCCAATTTAGTTGTCAAAATTATATTTCGATTTCTAGTCTACAATTAGTTAAGTCTCGGATTAGGATAGAAGTATGTATTTGAGAATCGGACATCACTGCGTTCTACCGTTTGAAGCCAAAGATCAACCCAAGATTTCGGAGAACTTCTTCAACAAAAGGTAAGTGAAGACTGAACCACATATTTATTAAGTTATATTCATCATTATATCTACGAGACGTTGTCGCATGACTAATTAGACTATCGTAATTATATCAAGAATTTCGAGTCAAGTTTATCTTGGTAATTAGTTCTCGAAATATATATGACTAAGCTTAATGAAAATTTATCCATACTTGATGAATTTCGGTTAAGAACAATTTATTATTCATAATATAAATTGTGATTCAAGATTATCATGCGAGAATAGCCTGGAACAATGATGTTTCTTTGATGTTATTTGGGAATGCTTCGAATTGATTAAGAGAGAAATATAAACTACCGTAAATCTGGATATAAGACAGTATACATACCAGTTTCATAAACTGGGAAAACTGTTATAGGTCCAAAGCCGCATTACATGTACTCGATACACGTACCGGCATAGTTATATATCAACTGTGACTTAGTGGTACGCATACCCGGTATCCATACCACAAAAAGTCTGTGAACTCGTGAACCTGGAATGGTACGCATACCTAGTATGCATACCGAAAAAGAACTGTTGGTTTTGAAACCGGTGTGGTAGTCATACCCAGTACACAGGCCGAAAAAATTCTGTAAGTTCCGGAACTTATATTTGTCTTAAGGGTACACATACCTGGTACATGTACTATACTACCATGACAAATATAGTCACGAACAAGGAAGAGTACACATACTAGCCCTGTCGAATATTTGCAGATGCACATAAAATTATTTCTCTGAGATAATTAACATTTGAATAAATCTCTAAGAACACTATATAGACATGATTGATCACATTATAACCTATAGTTGTAACTCAAACTTAAAGTCTTAAGTGTTATATGAAAATGATTAAGCTTATAGTTCAATCAGCTAGTTTCAGCTAACTGTTTATGAACAAAGTCTTTGTACATGGTTCAGTTACGGTTAATCCTAGCCAGAGTGTATATCTTGATATGTCAATCACATTTTCAAAGATTCATCCAATGGTGGATATTGTTTGCTTGATTCCAAAGCTATCTTGGCTTAAACCTAAAGCAACCTATACTTTGAAAGTCTATATAAAGGGAACCTCGAGCAATTGAGATATTTGAATCCCGACACTATTCTTGTGTGTCCTAGTTGTAAACTAGAGTCGTCATATCCTTCAAACCCTTTTAGAGTTTAACAACTAAAAAGACTTCATAGAGATTCATGAAGCCAGGTCCAACTATATTTTATCTTGATAGTTCGTGTATCCTGATCTTGTTTGATTGTTGAGCTACTCACTCAAACAAGATAGATAAAAATTGCAAAGTTCTCTTGGTCTCAGACTTTGTGATCCTACGGGTTTAATACTTATGAGTTGAATAATAATCTAGGTTGTTCTTCAGGAGGCACAAGTCCAGATGTTGAGGTTATCTAGACTTTGTCTATTGCTATCGATTTCCAGTCTCACCTTGATCTATGATCAAAAAGAAAATCACACATATAGGCTTATTTATGGGAGGCATATTGGTTTAAAGTCTTCAATTGAGTTGAAGCAACTCTTAGGCTGTAAAGGACGTCAGCTAAGGGAATCAATTGTGCGGAGTCCTACTGGTATCCAAGAGGCATAACGAACGCGACTGTGACTTAAAAGGAGGAGGTCTAACAACCACACCTAATATTTCGTTTGTAAATCTGAATAGACAAGCTCCAATATACTTTCAAGAGAATCAACTAGACAGTCAGACTCAATCTAGAGACAAGTATATCAAAGATTTTTATATCTCTATCTCTCAATTCAATATGCAATCATCAAATAGGAACTTGCGATCCCGATTGAATATAAGAGAAGTAACTTGAACGGTACCAAAGACCAATGTCCAAGGATCAATCAATTTCAATCAACAACCAAAGGTTGGATTTAGCAATTGATCGATTCAACGCACAACCTGTGATATTTCAATTATATAACAAAATATAACGCGGAAAAGAAATAACACAGACACCAGAATTTTGTTAACGAGGAAAACCGCAAATGCAGAAAAACCCCGGGACCTAGTCCATATTTGAACACCACACTGTATTAAGCCGCTACACACACTAGCCTACTACCAATGAACTTCATACTGGACTGTAGTTGAACCCTAATCAATCTCACACTGATTCAAGGTACAGTTGTGCTCCTTACGTCTCTGATCCCAGCAGGATAAAACGCACTTGATTCCCTTAGATGATCTCACCCACAACCAAGAGTTGCTACGACCCAAAGTGGAAGACTTGATAAACAAATCTGTCTCACACAAAAAAGTCTATTGGAATAGATAAATCTTTCTCCCACAGAAATACATATGAGTTTTGTTCCGTCTTTTGATAAATCAAGGTGAACAAGAACCAATTGATAAACCAGACTTATATTCCCGAAGAACAACCTAGTATTATTAATCACCTCACAATAATCTTAATCGTATGGTAGCGAAACAAGATATTGTGGAATCACAAACGATGAGACGAAGATGTTTGTGACTACTTTTTATCTTGCCTATCGGAGAATCAATCTCGAGTGAATCATAGATAAGATAGTACTCAACACGATAGAATAGGGCAAGATCAGAACACGCAACTACAGAGAAAATAGTTGGGTCTGGCTTCACAATCCCAATGAAGTCTTCAAGTCGATAACCTACAGGGTTTCGTGAAAAACATAAGGTTAAAGGAGAATCGACTCTAGTCGCAACTAGTATCACACAAGAGGTGTGCGGATTAGGTTTCCCAGTTGCTAGAGTTCTCCTTATATAGTTTTCAAATCAGGGTTTGTAATCAATGTTACCTTGGTAACAAAACATTCAATATTCACTGTTAGATGAAAACCTGATTAGATTCAAGCTAATATTTTTCAACCGTTAGATCGAACTTAGCTTGTTATACAAAAATGAAATGTACCTTCATTTAGGTTTAAGTAACCATACCTAAACGTGTACACCATATTGGCTCAACCGTAGTTAACCTAGGTTTTCTATATGAACACTCTCATATCAACCTTATTTATCTTAACCATAACTAGTTCAACTGACTCAAATGAAACTAGTTAAAGAGTTGTTCAATTTCTATATTCTCATAGAAGTATACAATAACAAATTGAAGCAAAATCGGTTTGATTTGCTCGAATCAATTCATGAACATTATAGCCAAGGTTTGCAAATAATGCATTCCTTAATATATAAATGTATTAGTTCATGAGCCAACCGATTTTAAAACTTTAACCACTCAGGTATGCATACGGGTACGCATACCTAAGCAACCGGTCTGAGTTTGGGTTGGCCAGTATGCGAATGGGTAAGCATACTTAAGTACACTTCCAAAACCCAGCATAAATTCCCGGACCTATACCTTACGCAAGTACACGTACCGGTATGTGCACTTGATACACGGAATTTCACAACTTCAAGTACGCATACGGGTATGCATACTTTAGTTCCGGTCATGGATCATATACATGCAAGAATGCACACTATTTTTATAATCCAATGATTGTTAAGTATTCTAAACTCCATTTCAATCTTTGAAACTTTCTTAGAGGATGACAATAGTCGTTTTCACACACTATTAGCATCAAAGCAATTTTCAAGTTATTGAAATGATCATAACGAAACATTCCAAGTCTACATCAAATGATTGTATCACACAAACCATATAAGATGTTACTCGGCGATTTTCACATGATCATCTTTTGACTTTAGTCAAGAATATAACATGAACTTGGTTGAAGCGAAAGCTTACCAACACATATTTCGAGAAATATGTAAGCGAGTTAATCTCAGCTTGAAATCTCAAATGTATATAATCGACAACTATATAGTAATACGATTTTTGTCTCAATATAGGAGATATAGTAGAAATAGACGTTCCAAGTGATAGATGAGTTTTAGTCTCCACGTACCTTTTGTTGATGATGTTACACAAGCTCTCCTTCGTAGTTCTTCGTCTTCAATTGATGAACGCCGTGAAGTCTAATGCTCAACTACACAATCTATCCTAGTCCCAGACATCACTATAAGTAGACTAGAAATCAAGACTTATAGTTTTGATCACTAACATTGACAAACAAGCTTGAGATAGCAATGCTTGTGAGTTCGACCGAGCAATGCTCTAACAATAACTGAATTACTGTGAGGATTTAATTCGGTCTCAACTACATTTCAGTCCGAAGTTAATTGGTAGTTGGCTAGTGTTTGTAGCGGCTTAATACAATTTTTTATTCAAATATGGACTAGGTACTCGAGTTTTTCTGCATTTGCGGTTTCCTCGTTAACAAATTTACTGGTGTCTATGTTATTTATTTTCCGCATTATATTGTTCATCTTTATAATTGATATATCACATGTTATACGTAAATCATTCAAAGTAAATACATCCATCCTTGTTTGTTGGATACGACTTGATTGATTATTGGGTATTGATATTTGGAATCGTCCAAGTACTCTCACACGTAAATATGGTTCACGAACTTGTCTCTGTAAACTTTCTGATTGTGGGAGAAAGAGATATAACTATAATATTATTACTTGATTGAGATTCATTAAGTTGAACTCCCAGAATTATATTTAATTTTGTCCATACAGGTTGACTGAGAAAAAGTTGGTGGTGCATTTTGGTACCCCCGCGTTTTCAGTCGACTTTATGTTCATAATTAGAAATTATTTCATCTGATACATGAAAAAAACAATTGAATCGAAAACGAAATTTTTTTAAAAAAATTGTAGCACCATCAAAAATATGGTTCAATAGAGGAAATAATACCAGCGCCGTTTATATGAGAGTTAAAAGGATGGTCACACACGGCCCGTTACAATATTTCAATTACTTAACAATGTAAACAGGATAAAGTCCAAGAAAAATGTTGAAACCAACATACCAAGTGTAGATGAGAACTTAACATTATCGGTGATGAAGATCGTAGGATTCTAATTCCCATTATAAACTTTACCGTTAGTCTCAATCCAAATTACCCAATGGATAGTAAAATGAATAACATCCCATGACTTTCTTGTGATAGATGAATTTGAGCCTTTTTTTCTTCCGCTGCTCTCCCAAATAGTTTTCTTGACACAATCTTGGAAAAGCCATTGCAGATTATATATGTATCTAGTTAGGAAGGAATTTCAAATGGACACATAGTGAATTCAAAATGTATAAAAATGTGATGGTTTGATTCAACACTCTTCTTGAAAAGTAAACAACCATTCACCATAATATCATCCATATAATATTCAAGGTAGGTGCAATATCGTTCCATAGTGTCCAAACAAAATTTTGCATCCCCCAAAGTTCCAAATGTTTTTATATAGAAAAACAAGTAATTCATCATCTTCTAAGGCCTCGTAGCAATCTGCAACAGTGAAAGAAATTTTTTCTGGTTGCCATATTCTTTGATCACTATCATTCTCCCAACTGAAAGTAGGAAGCATATTTAACAACCGAGGAATGTCATCCACTTCAACTTCTGTTAAAGATCTGCTAATTCGAAATTCCAGCTAATCCATTATTTTCAAGCTAACTAACATTTATTGATCATCCACCTTAACTTCAATTAAAGATCTTAATTTAAAATTTCCAGCTAATCCATTATTTTTAAGCTAACAAACATTCGTTGAATTGTTGCACCTTTCACTCCGATGATCCCAGAAAGAGTTGGAAAATGAGACATTAGAGAATGCCCATATACCGGTTATCTTTAGAGAAGGGTCATTTGTTGTCACTGTTGATATGTCTGACATAATTATACTCTACATGATATTTGTTCTTGAGAATATCCGCCCATAAATTCTTAACCACTGATTTATTTTAGGAAATTACGATAAAAGCCTTAAGGTTTCCACTAAATTTGCGAGTAACCAGCTTTTTCCATAACATAAAATTGGTCAATTAGCCTAAAAACAAAATTTTCTGGGTGAAAAAGACAACTAAAATTTGATACTGTTTATATATCCATGAACATAAAAGTTAATTTTTAAATATCCAAACTTGGGTATTTTTCCCAGGATTTTTAAGTTTAGGACAACTGTTTTTAGAAAAAGGTCCCATTATGCGCTTAAAGTATATTTTCCCATGATGAAACACTAAAACTTACAGGAAAAAAACAGAGTAACATAAAACAGAGTACATGGACATTTCCTATAACAATTGGCAAAAAAAAAAGAGTAACATATATCGTGGAAGAGACAGTATAGTACTAGTCCACTGGCGAAGGCTGTAAAATTATGAAATTGGAAAAAAAACAGAGTACATCGCCGCTTCCTCGAACGATGTCATCTCCGCCATTGTCGCCTCCTCCATCACCACCACTTTCCATGCTGTCACACCTCCACAATCCTCACTTACTGCAACACTATCATTGTCATTAACGATATCACTGTCGCCTGTAATACTACCATCATTGCCTGCATCGCTGTCGCCACTGTCACCACCATCACCACCACCTCCACCAACACCTGAAGAAGAGGAAGACTTGCAACATTTTCGATTAGCTGCCAAGGTAAACTCAACTCCAACAACTCAAATTCATTGTTCTCAAACTAAAACACATATTAAAACTTTTATCTGAGTTGCTTCCCTACACATTTCCATACACACATCCTAGCATTCATCAATACCATTTCATACATTGCAAGCAACACCAGCTCTGCCACAAGCCACTGTGCTTCATACAACCCATAGCCATTCCATCTCAAACTCACTTGCCTACATAACACCATGTTCAGCAGCTCTGCAACTCATACTTCTTGCACCATTATCTTATTGAACAACTACTTGCAATTTCAAATGCAACTTCCCTGTAATCACCTAAAGCATACATCTAATATTCTCTTTCATTTCAGAAACACCCATTACAACTTCTTGGTTCAACTGCAACTAAGCTCAATCCAATCCAACTTCATTTCATAATCCATCCACGACACCTTCATCTCGTTTTTCTCTAACTCCAACTAGCACCAGATCCATAATATGCATTCAGCAATCTCAGCTCAAATCACCACCACTGCATTCCTCGGCTCGACTCTAACCACTCTATCACAACTGCAACAATCAATTCCAGATTCATTCATCACCATATTATGCAGCTTTCCAACCCTGCCATCACCTACTACAACAACATCTCCATTTCTATCCTCATAAAAACCTAAAAAAAATATTTGGTCAAAAACAAGTACTCACACATTAAACCGAAAAATAATATTTAGTCAAAAACATGAACCCACATATTAAACCTGGATGAAACCAATTCCATCCTAGTCAAAAGTGCTGAAACAATATGCACCACAAATTAAACCTAAATGAAATTGGTTTCATCCTAATTTATACTATATTAAGCCTGGATAAAACTGGTTTCATCCTAGTTTAAACGTGCTAAAACAATATACACTAAAAATTAAACCTAAATGAAGCTGGTTTAATCTTAGCTTATACAATATTAAACCTGGATATGCCAAAACAATATACACCACAATTCAAACCTAAATGAAACTGGTTTCTTCCTAGTTTTACTATATTAAAGCTAGATGAAACTGATTTCATCCTAGTTTAAACATGCTGAAACAATATACACCACAAATTTAACCTAGATGAAACGGGTTTCATGCTAATTTATACTATATTAAGCCTGGATGAAACTGGTTTCATCAATCATAAGGAATAAGGAATTAAAGACAACACAGGAAAATCACTTAGTTAATTACACCAAATTACATGAATGCAAAATCAATCAATTCAAGAATCAAAACCCATGTCATTCTAAAATATGTTATCTCTACATTTCCAAAATAAAATAAATTAATATGCACATTTAAAACATGATGAAACCAAGTTCATATTAGTTTGAAACTAGACGAAATCATGACATGATGAACCCAAGTTCATTTTAATCAGAGTAAAGATATAAACATTAGCATACATATGCATCTGAGATTGTAATTAAGATTTGAACAAATTTGAAATCAATTGCAATCATAAATACAATTAAAGTTGAGAAATTAACCAATTTTAGGATAGTCTTCATTTTCCATCTTCTGAAATCGAATTAACACAAAACCCTAAATTTTTAGATTAATAAATTTGAGAAATTTTAATTAAATTACGCATTCAAAGAAAACCCCTTATTATGGTGGTGTTGCTGGTAACGATGATGGTGTTATTGGATAAAGGTGATGATGTCGATGGTGGTGTTGGTGATTGTGGAGGAGATAGAGATGGTAGAGGAATATGATGTTACTCTGGTGATAATGGAGACGGTGTAGAAATAAGACGATGGTACTTGCTGTTTGATAATGGAGAAGATGAGGTGGAGACGTTGATGAAGAAGGATAGCTGGTAATAACTTTTTTGGATGTAGTTTTTGTGGAGACGACGAAGAAGACGAGAAGAAATGTTGAGAACTGTTAAGTAGTGTGATAGAGAAGGGTAATTCAGTCTGTTTCAATTAAAAATATTTCCCGTCCATTTGACCAAGGACAAAAGTTTACCCGTCCATCTGAACCGGGAAAATCACTTTTCTGGAAAAATGACCCATTTTCTGTTTCCATAAAAGCAGTCTTGAACACCATATTTCCATACCCATGGCATGAAGAACTTCTTTACTCATGAACCTCATTTTTTTTTTTAATCCATGTACCTTCTTTTCCCTTAGGTAAACATATTATGCTCCAATTAAGTTTTTTTTGGCTTTTTAATTAGATAAACCCCATACAAAATGTCTCATAATTCCATACATACAATTGAAACAAAAAAAAAGGCAATTAGGAAATATATGTCTTTTTTTTTTTTTGCGTTTTCGAATATATGACTGTTTTTTTGAACTTTTCGTATATAGCTCTGTTTTGGTTTGGTCCCACTGTTTTTTTTGGAAAAACAGATTCCATCTAGTTAAGTGCAAGGTGGCAATTATCTCACCTATTAAAAAGTCTTATTTACCCCTGAACCACATCTCATTTGTACAAGGTTGATTTCCCACTAACTAAAAACCATGAACCTGACAACTTGGGAACCCTGAACCCTAAAACTTGGGAACCCTGAACCCTACAATTGAGAATGATGAACCCTGAATGAAAAAACCTGAATCCTGAACCCTAGACCCTGAACTTGTGAATGATGAACCCTTTTGGGGAATGATGTAACAAACCTGTAAATGGTGAAACGATTCTGAACATAGATCAATGAACCTTAAAAATGTTGAAGAAGGTTAACGTGACAATGAGTAAAGGTTAAATAAATAAAAATACAATGGGACTTAACCAAGATGGGTAGAAAAATGGAAACATGCATATATTTGAAAATTTGAAAGAAAAAAAAACGGCATATATTTGTAAACTGGGTTTCGAATAGGCCTATATTACTTAATTTCTCAAAAATAATACGTAGGTAGACCAGATGAGACACTCTTAATCAAAATTAATCTGATCCAGGAATTCATTTAGGCCTTCACCCAGGGGAGGAAGCATGTACAGGCTCCCCCTAGTTTGGGCCACCCCTAAGAAAGATTTTTTTTCTATGAAGTAGTAAAAGTTGGCCCATTTGAGTTCAAACCTCAGGTTTACATTTAGTCAAGCCAGGGTAACAATCCGCTTAAACCAAAATGTACGAGGAAAATAAAAAAAAAATTGTTATGTTCGTCAAGCGGGGCTGCGGGAGAAGGGAAAAGAGGCGAAAGAAAAGAAAACCCTAGGTAAGGTGATTGCTTTGATTTGATGTGATCTTGAGGATGAAATTCTTTCAATTACTGCTTACTTTCATGAAAAAGACATTGGGTTCTCTACGACAATTGCAAAAAGATATTTTTCAACAATGAAATTGGTTAAAACAGCTGCTCGCAACAAGATGGAAAAAGTTTTTCTTAGGGATTGCATGATGATCTGCATCGAACGAGAAATTGCAGGAGCTATTGACAATCATAGATGAATTTGACGCCATGTACGATCGCAGGGTACCACTTACGTACTAGGCTTCGGTTGGCGATAGTCAGGTTTTGACAGAACACTTTTATGTGTATATTTTGGGATATGGGTTTCTGACATTATTTGGTAAAACACTTTTATGTGTATATTTTGGAAAACTTAATATATATATTTGGTAAAACACTAGGTATCACCCCGGCCTACGGCCGGGGCTCAACCTTTATCGATTTCTTTTAGGTTATTTGGTCGGCCGATTTGTCTCTTCCCACAATATTTTAGTCAACACGCAAGTTGGTCGGGGTGATATCAATAGCCAGGTTATAATATTGTTTTTAGTTAGTCAGGTAATAGTAACCCCGGATAATAGGAACGGTATAGTGCTAGCTAAAGGACCTACGGTTTTAGTTTTTTGCTGGTCGAGTCAAATTAGGCCCCGGCCGTAGATTAGGAAATCAAGGGTCCAACATAGTATCCATTTTGGTTAAAATTCAGAGGTTGAGTCGAGGCATGTAGCCCAGGAGTTGAGCTTATAGATTGATCAGGGGATGTCTCGCTGGTCGGGTTAAATAAGTCGGGGCTTACGACCCCTAACGTGGATTAGCAATAGTGGCAAGTAATGTTTGCACGTTAAAATTAGTTGTGATTAGGTCGAAATCTATGGCAATAGGACTATAAATTAGAGGGGACCTGCGGCCTCGATGTGGTCGGGTGAAATAAGCCGAAGCTTACGGCCCCGCTGTTGGTTAGAAAATTTAGCGTCAAAACTAATATTTAGCATTAAAGTTAAATGTTTTAAATTACAAAACTAATTTAGATTAGAAATCTAATTATGGAAATTAAGCTATATTAGAAAAATTGAGTCACAACGAACATAACCCATTTGTATACACAACGGATAGATAGATTTATGCCTCACGAACTATCGATCACTACCACAAGGATACATACACCACTTTTTTCAATAATATAGATGCACATAAACCACTTGATAAAACTTATATATTATTCCAATTAATTACTAATCAACAAATTTTAAGTTAATTAACTACTAAGTTGTAGAAGTGTCTTATTTTGAGGTCTAAAGCTTCGCGTTGTTTAATTAGTTGTAGAAATTTTTACGCACCAACTGTGATCCTCTTTTTTTTTTCTCTCACCAAAAACTTATAAATTGATCAACCAACCCTTTTTTCCCTTGATCAGCATCCGTTTTCTCCACAGCATCACCAACTACATAAGCTTCTCTTGTTTAACCTGAAAATTATTTTGTGACTAGTGAATTTTTAAGTTCGCAATAGAGAGTTGTTATGATTGGAAATATGGTCATTAAGAAATTCAGCCAAATTATGAAATCGATAATTAACAAGAAATTTGGTCCGAATAGAAAATCGGTAATTAAATTATGCTAAGTTGGGCTTAGGTAAGTCCTAACTTTGGTAATCCTGATCGACAATGAAAAGTCCTCATCTTGGAGATGAAAGATAATAAAATCCCTGACTTTTCTTTGTATTTTTCGGGAGATCTCGACTATCTCTAGTTTTTTAGACTTATGATATAAATAGATAGTTGGGATGTATCGTAATCTTTGTCGCATAGTCTAAATATAAAATCGATTGGTAAAAGCGATGAGGAATTGATTCAAGGTTCGAAACTATAGGGTCAACAAGAACTAACAGAGTTTAGTAATTTTAGGAATTAGAGATAATGTCAGGAATCTATTTGGGCCAAAGCATGGTCACATTAGCTTCCTCGTTAAGTAAACGTGATCCCCTGCTTGAAACTGCCTTTGTTTATTGTATTCGATAAGGCATATAGTCCTAAAATTTCAACTGTGAAGCGAACCACCTAGTGGTGTTAGTCCGATTTTTTATCCAGTGAAAACTTTCAAGGAATCAAAAGGTCTCTTTTTAATTTGGTGGAGAAACTCTAATATGTCGGATAGATCACGCAACACTCCGGACTACCGGTATCCCAGTAAAGACCATGTGTTTTACGGGTCAATTTTGATTGTAAATAATTGAATTAGGGTTGGAGGGTTTGGAGAGAAGCTTGACGGTGGGAATGAAACTGTAGGAAACAATTATAAATAAAATCAATATCAACGTGTTTTTGGTAATTAAATGTTAGGAAACTGTTTTGAATTTAGAAACAGGGTTATACAAGGAAAATCTAGGAATCGCATGACGGATGTATGTCTCGCCAATGGACGGATGTACATCAAAAATGAATTCAAGTAAGGAAAATTTATGGAGACAAAGTCAAATCAGGAAACCCAACGATCGAACGGACGTCTATATACAACATATAACGAATCGATCCGCGTCGTGGGATGACGAAATCAAGGGTCGGATTTATACTCCTACACACACACCACTTCTTTTTATAATATAGACTAGGTAGGCCGGGGATCAACCTTTTTCGAGTTTTGTTTACTGTTCGGCCGTCCGGTCAATATCCTCACATAAAATTTTAGTCAGCATGTAATGATTGTTTCGTGTTTGATCAGTCGGGTCATAGCAGTCGGGGCCTACGACCCCGGTCGTGGATTAGAAAATCTAGAATCAAATATAGTCCCCGCATTAAAATTTAGTTAACATATAATGATCGGGTCGTGTTTAGTCAGTCGGGCCATAGCAGCCGGGCCGTGGATTAGAAAATCAAGAGTCAAATGTGATCCCCTAATTAAGATTTGATTTACTGATTTCCTATATTCCTAACTTCCTAAAATTTATATTTTTTTTCCTTTTCTTTTTCTTTTCGTGTTTCCTATATTCTAAACGTAGTTAATTTAGAAACTATTATGTAAATAGAACTCTAATACAAATCTAATACGAAAAATATAAAACTGAGGTAAATCAGCTAATTAAATCTAGCACAGGATACTGCCGTAATGGGGTAGTAATACTCTAAGTTTGTCGTGAACCTTAGCTTATTGAATCTCCTTTACTAATATTAAATATGATTAACGTGTCGTCCTCCGCATGCACCAATACCGACACGAGGAATGAAGTTATTAACTTGATAAGTAGATGTTATTTTAGCAAGCAGGTCTAGCAACTCTGTATGCATGCCGGGGTGAGCATGGGCGGTATGGACCGGTTTTCACCTCATCCGCATCCAATCCATTGCACTACGGATTTCAAATTTGGCATCCGCATCCAATCCATATCCAACGGATTTGCATCCAATGGATGCACGGATGGACGGATTGGATGCGGATAATCCAATGAATTTGTTTTAGTTAAAATTTATAGTAAAGAAACTAAAGCTAACACAAATGACTCCTTATAAAACCTATATATCTTATATATGTATGCAAATATAAAAATGCGATGTACGTCACCCCAAGCAAACATTTTAAAAATTCCTAAATGATCCATAACATTTTTTAGAACTATATAAATGTCCTTAATTTAACGGATATGGATGTCCAACGGATTTTCAAGGTTGCATCCGGGCCCGATCCTTTATCCGTTGGATTTTAAAAATTCCATCCGCATCCAATCCATTAACGAACGGTCCGGACACCCATCCGCAAATGAACGGTTGGTCCCGGTTAAATCCACGGATTATGGATCAAATGCTCACCCCTATGCACGCGTCCATACAAAATTTGGGAGAGCTGTGGAGCCCATGTACATAGATATTTAGTAATAGTTTTCTAGCCCATTACAAATTTAGTAATGGGTTCTCAAATGTGTATGCATGCGTCCTGGCTAATCAAATCGAGTAGACCACGAATTTAATTGGTCACGGTAAGGTTAGGGTGCGGTTCATGAAACCTAAAAATTTGTCAAAGTAAAATTAGGGAATTTTGGTTGGGCCGGGCATAATCTGCACCGTCCAAAATTATATGTTAAAAACGGGATCGGACGGACGTCTATATAGAACATATAAAGAATCGATCCGAACCGTTGGATGACGAAATCGATGGTCGGATTTGTAAGGCTACATACACACCACTTCTTTTCATAATATAGATGGACCGGTTTTCACCTCATCCGCATCCAATCCATTACACTACGGATTTCAAATTTGGCATCCACATCCAATCCATATCCAACGGATTTGCATCCAATGGATGCACGTATGGACGGATTGGATGCGGATAATCCAATGGATTTGTTTTAGTTAAAATTTATAGTAAAGAAAATAAAGCTACCACAAATGACTCCTTATAAAACCTATATATCTTATATATGTATGCAAATATAAAAATGCGATGTACGTCACCCCAAGCAAACATCTTAAAAATTCCTAAATGATCCATAACATTTTCTAGAACTATATAAATGTCCTTAATTTAACGAATATGGATGTCCAACGGATTTTCAAGGTTGCATCCGGACCCGATCCTTTATCTGTTGGATTTTAAAAATTCCATCTGCATCCAACCCATTAACGAACGGTCCGGACACCCATCCGCAAATGAACGGTTGGTCCCGGTTAAATCCACGGATTATGGATCAAATGCTCACCCCTATGCATGCGTCCATACAAAATTTGGGAGAGCTGTGGAGCCCATGTACATAGATATTTAGTAATAGCTGTCTAGCCCATTACAAAATTTAGTAATGGGTTCTCAAATGTGTATGCATGCGTCCTGGCTAATCAAATCGAGTAGACCACGAATTTAATTGGTCACGGTAAGGTTAGGGTGCGGTTCATGAAACCTAAAAATTGGTCAAAGTAAAATTAGGGAATTTTGGTTGGGCCGGGCATCATCCGCGCCGTCCAAAATTATATGTTAAAAACGGGATCGGGCGGACGTATATATAGAACATATAACGAATCGATCCGAGTCGTTGGATGATGAAATCGATGGTCGGATCTGTAAGGCTACACACACCACTTCTTTTTATAATATAGATATATGCATATATGAAACCCTTTTTTTGGATTCATGGTGTTCAATGGGTTCTTGGTATTTGTATGTGGTATGTCGTTAGCTTTTCTTCTATTTCTTATTATTATTTAGGATATATTGGTTACCAGTACTACGGAATTGATTGTAATACTCTTGGAAAAACCATGACAGGTAATAAGCAATGTTATTTTTCTCTGTCTTTATTGTCTTTCTGACTTAATTTTTAGATTGTTGAACGTTATTGTTGGTTGTTTTTGTTTACAGGTATGAGATATGCTCGCAAGCCTATAACAATTTTTCAACTGGTATGGATTGCTTACTGGAAGTTCAGGAACTCTTCAATTGTCATCGAATAGGTAATCTTCTTTTAATCTTTGCATCGCAAAAAAAAAGAAGTTATGAGTGTACATAAAATTTCCCAAACCACCCCCAATCTTCAATCCTGGTTCCGCCCCTACCTTCACCTTCAACAAATTAGTACACACCAGGAGTTCTACCTGGATCCATGTTGGATGACAACATTTGGCAACTTGGCCGCGACAAAATCATGTATTGTATAGCCTAACAAAACTAGTCATAAAAATCCAAGGTGACCAAACTTGTGGTACCAAAACCCCACTCAAATATTGGGATCCATTAAAACTCCATCTTAAATAAAATTAATACAAAAGCTCCAAATTTTTAAAAATTGATAAAAAAACCCCAAATTTTAAAATTGGTTTCGTCAAATTTTTTGGGGTTTCATCAACCGCCAGTTACCTTTGTTTTGTTGGGATTTTTGTGTTATTTTTGTTTTGATGGGTTTTTTATGGATGGATAGTGACACCTTTGGGGTTATAACCCGTGGAATGTATAGCTAAAGTGTATATGCTAAATATTATCACCACTAAAAGATACGAAGAATAAAATAAATAATTAAAAAATTAATATCTCACTCCCCATTCCGTACTCTGACAACGACCACTAATGGATGCAGTGCACATGCTTCACGTCTTGTCAGTCAGAGCATCAGAAAATTCTTTGAACGGTCCTGATTAATCAAGTACGGATTTATTTAACGTCTCAGATTATCTCTTTCCCTAAATCCTGCAAAATAATTTTTCTTGCCACTTTTTTTTTTCCTTCTTTTTTTAATTTCATAAAAGCAAAGGTCTTCTACAGTTACTGAAGTATATATCCATTTTTCAATTTTTTCTTGTAGGTTTTAAAAAACGATAGCGATAGACATATAAAGGAAGCTTTTCCATTTTTTCTCTTTTGTTTCTTTTTCTCTCTCCGGTCTAGTGTAGATTTTTATCAATCTGTGTTACAAATTAAATTATTATCTATCTGGTTCAGGTTTTGAGATATACTTAAAGAGCTTGTAAAAAGTTATTTCATGGCGATCTCGAACAACGAGAGTTTTTCTTCATCAGAGCTTGGTTGATGGATGTTCTTTCACGCTTTTACTGTTTTGGATTTGGGTGCAAGAAAAATAATGCTCGGTTTCTGAACCCTACATATAATTTTTAACTTCCTCTGTCCTTTCTCTTTCACCTTTGATTTTTATTTTTCTTTTCCACTTTTCCGGATTTTGTTCTTTGTTAAAGAACTTGAGAAGAAGAAGAAGAAGTAGTTCTAGTATAGCTTTACAGTTTGTTTACAGAGAGAGAGAAAGTGTTTTTTCATTGTTTAGTTCATCAAAGTTGCAGAATCATTAATCATTTCTTCCAAGGTATATATAATCTTTTTCACTTGCTCTTTTGGAATTTTTAGTCACTTCAACTCAGAGAGTGAGAGAATTTCTAGCTGAATTGAGAATATCTTCTTGTTTCTAGAAATCATTTGCTTAATTGAGTGAGAAGGTAAAGATTTTGTTAAATGCTGATGAAGAGTTTATAGTTATTTATGTGATTTTTCTGGAATTGTATTTTAGGATCTTTTTGTCAAAAGATGAGCTAGAAACAACGGAGTTAAAAAAGCTGAACTATCGATGTCTTCATCAGTAAAGATATATCATCATTTAAGAAAGTTAGGGTTTTGAAAATGAAGCTTTCATCGTCTTCAGGGTTGGGACAACAGAGTCACGAAGGTAAACAAACCACCAATTCTTCTTTGTTCATCTTCAATTATGTTTCTTGTGATCTGTGCAGAATTTATATTTTTAAAGGATGATGTCTTCTCTTTTCAAGATGTAGACCGTTGGATGGGTCCTTAACTTCATGTGTTGTAATTTTCCGAGGACCATCCAACGGTTTGGACCTATTTAGTCTGTAGTTTTCAAGAATTAATTCAAGAGAGGATGATGACGATGACCACCACCCATGACTGTAAATATTTACTGTTTCAAAAAATTCTTCTGTGAATTTAGGGTCTGAGAAAAGATGTTTGAATTCAGAGCTTTGGCATGCCTGTGCTGGTCCTCTTGTGTCCCTACCCACTGTCGGTAGCCGCGTCGTTTACTTCCCTCAGGGCCACAGTGAGCAGGTACTTACACATGAAGAAGATCAACTTTTTAATTTGCTTTTTTTATTAGTTAGTCTTACAGTTTTAATTAAGGATAACAATTTTGCTTATGATAACAGGTTGCTGCTTCAACAAACAAGGAGGTTGATGGCCATATCCCTAATTACCCTAATCTTCCTCCACAACTTATCTGCCAGCTTCATAATGTTACAATGCATGTAAGTTTCTGTCTTATTTTTGTTTTATTTTATTTCTTATAAATAAATCCTATTTTGCAAATTAATTCTGATATTTTATGAGAAATTTCAGGCAGATGTTGAGACAGATGAAGTCTATGCACAAATGACTTTGCAGCCATTGACGCAGGTAACCTTGGTAAATCTCGTATTTGTTACATGAATCAAATTTCGAAGAAGGGTAATAACTTTGTTTTTCCATCGAATTTTCAGCAAGAACAGAAAGATACTTATCTCCCCGCTGATTTGGGTATTCCAAGCAAGCAGCCTACAAACTATTTCTGCAAGACTCTAACTGCTAGTGACACTAGTACTCATGGAGGGTTCTCTGTTCCTCGCCGTGCTGCTGAAAAAGTGTTTCCACCACTGGTATGCATTGGCAATTTCTGCGGAATGTTGTATTGGTTAAGCCATTTCTCCTCCATATCCCGACTCAGAGTCAAGATATTTAATTGGCTTAAAACATTGTAACTCTTTGTTTTTCAGGATTTTTCTCAACAACCACCAGCTCAGGAGCTTATTGCACGGGATCTTCATGACGTAGAGTGGAAATTTAGACACATTTTCCGAGGTAGGTTATATTGGACACCATCAGAGCTAAATAATCCTTGCAAAATGTAAAAAGCTTATATGTAATTGAGCTGCACATAGACACATATTGACAAACTTGTGACTACTTGTTGAATTATATTCTGCTAGGTGGATAGATAAGGATGTACACAGGTTTACTGTGTATATCACTTTATAATCCTAGAACATCCCAGTCCACTTTTATGTTCTACCCATCCTATGCTAAATCTCTATCCATGTTAGAGTCTTATATTTCCTATTCTGCCCGAGAAATGCACATGTTGCATGCATTATATTAACTGACCAATGAGACCATCACTAAGTTCTCTCTGCATTCTAAATCAATGTTTATACTAGAGCCATATCTTACATACAGATTATGAAACAGAACAATTTTGACCTTGTGTACCTCATCAATCACACAGGACAGCCTAAACGACACCTTCTTACCACCGGGTGGAGTGTGTTTGTTAGTGCCAAGAGACTTGTTGCTGGAGATTCGGTTCTTTTTATCTGGTATGCACAATCTCCTAGTCATTTTTTTTTGAAAAATTCAGGGGAGGCAGCACTCAGGTAACTGTTTTCATTAAATTCTTCCATCATTGATCAGGAATGAAAAGAATCAGTTACTGCTGGGAATCCGCCGCGCCAGTCGACCGCAGACTGTGATGCCTTCATCTGTGCTATCCAGTGATAGTATGCATATTGGACTTCTTGCTGCTGCAGCGCATGCTGCCGCAACGAACAGTCGTTTTACAATTTTCTATAACCCAAGGTAGAAGCACTAGGAACATTCTATCTCAGCAGGTTTTGGCAGCAGTATCTTTTCCACTTATTCGTTCATATCTTTGTTGCAGAGCAAGTCCGTCTGAGTTTGTCATACCCCTTTCGAAATATGCAAAGGCCGTGTTCCACACTCGTGTTTCTGTTGGTATGCGTTTCCGCATGCTCTTTGAGACAGAAGAATCAAGCGTCCGTAGGTATTTTAGTACTACATTCATATATATTCCAAAGTGTTTGGTTTCCTTTATGTTTGTGTTGTTAGAGGCTTCTCGCAGTAGGATTTAAGTATATTGCTAACACACTTCGTCACCACTGAGTTTTGTATGATTCTGGAGCTCGTTAATTTGCCGAAGTTTATTTCCTTTTCTGATTTGTGTGCTCAACTCTTGCAATCAGATACATGGGAACTATAACTGGCATAGTGGATCTGGATCCTGCTCGTTGGCCAAATTCTCACTGGCGGTCGGTCAAGGTACGTATGCGCGAGTTCTTGTACTTTCTTACAATTGGCGTCTTTGATAAAATTATATATATAGACTACCTTTGAGGCTGACAGACTATCTTTTCAATAATCGGACCTGTTGATCTTTGCGTACTTGATAAACCTAATAAAACTGCTGTAGGTTGGCTGGGATGAGTCAACAGCAGGAGAGAGACAGCCGAGGGTGTCGCTGTGGGAAATAGAGCCCCTGACAACTTTCCCGATGTACCCATCGTTGTTTCCGCTCAGGCTGAAGCGACCTTGGCATCCTGGAGTATCTTCATTCAATGGTAAATTAAAATATTATGATTTTGGCTTTCTCAATGTGAATTGGTCCTTCCTCTTTCTGTTGGTTTATTTTTGTTAAATGTTTCCCCATTTGTCTGTGGCAGGAAAATTGCCGCTAATCTTAAATTTTATCTAGTTTATATTTGGATGTCTTTTTTCATCTTTTATGCTGGTGAATCCTTTTAATTTGATACATTATTTTACAATCTTTTTCTCACTTTTCAAAGAATTAAAGCTTGTGGAAGTTTCTTCTTGCAAATGGCGTTCTTTTCTTCTAACAAGTATCTGTATGCAAAATTTCTATTTTTAAAAATCATGCACAATTTGTTGCGCTTCTTAAACACTGATGAATAATTACTGTCATGCCTTATCTGTGCTCCCCAGCAACGAACTATGTAGTGTATAGTGTAAACTGAACTCGACTAAGGCATGTCACTTGCGATTACGCCTTGTTGGCTCCCAGCAAGGAACTGGCTGCCTTGTGAACTGATCTTCACAATTTTGTTTCCCATCTTTCTCGAATCTCAGAAGATAAGCTGTCACCCTAAGATGTTTATTTTACATCACCTTTTTACTTGAATAAACATCAGAAATTTTACTTCTAAACCAAAGCGGCTCTTGATGTTATGAATAGTTGCCACCTCAGATATCATATATTGAACTTTTGTTAAAAAACGAATAACCAGGGGCCTGTATTGTGGCTGCGCATGTTATGTGTCCTTATTTCTTAAGGCTACATTTCAATTGTCCTCCTTTTTCATTTATCTATGGAGTATCATCTCTGGCTATATTGTTATAGCTTGCTTCCTGATAGTGCACAAACCCTTGCTCTGTTCCTATGGTGACTTCAGTGCATTTATGTTGGCGGTATATCTGTATTCTATGTCAACTCAATCAGCTCTTCTAGCTGTGGCAAGAGAGCAATGATATATCAGTCTTCTTGTCGATTTTCTCCACGGTTGTGTGTTCCCCCTGTTAAGAAATGGAGTTTTGCTAGAGTAGCGCTAAGTTGTCTCAGTGGTTGAAAAATGAATATCCCTTCAAGACGTGTAAATAATAAAAACTAGATAGGAAGTAGGAAATACATTTAGGTTCAGTGCCACAGGTTCCTTTTTCACAGAGCTTCATATGTAGCGTAATCATATCTGTATAACTTAGTTTTGAGAGGGTTATCAAGTTTTCATCCTTTTCTAACACCTGTCAGCATTTTCTCAGATAATAAAGATGGTCCGACTAATGCTCTCATGTGGTTGAGAGGGGATACTGCAGACCGAAGCCTTCAGTCCCTTAATTTTCAGGGACTTGGAATGGCACCCTGGATGCAGCAGAGGCTTGACCCGTCATTGCTGGGAAATGAACATGATCAGCGGTATCAAACAATTACAGCTGCTGCTTTGCAAGATATAAGAGGTGGAGATCCGATGAAACAACAATATATGCAATTTCAGCAACCTCTCCAATACCTTCAACAATCATGCAACCCAAATCAACTCTTGCAGGAGCAGCAAATTATTCAACAATCACATCCGCAACAGATTCTACATGCCCAGTCTCAAACCATGTCAGACAATCAGTCTTCTCCTATTCTACAACAGCCACCTAATGGCCAGCATAGTCAGAATCAACAATCACAACAACACAATTTTCAACAAAATTTTCAGATTCCAAACAATCAATTCGAGCAGCATGAAACGCCTATGTCCACTTTCGTTCATAAACCAGATTTTACAGATTCAAATATAACATTTTCGGCACCACTTAGTCCGTCCATACAGAATATGCTAGGTTCTATTTGTCCTGAAGGGAGTGGCAATCTTCTGAACTTCTCAAGAACTAGTCAGTCGATGCTTAATGACCAGCAAAACCAGCAATCGTGGGCTCCAAAATTCTCTTATTCACAAGCCAATAATTTTGGTAACTCAGGTTCTCTCCCACCTTTCCCTGGGAAAGACGGTATTGTGGAGCCGGACAACTGTAGTGGCGATACGCAGACACAACAATTTTTTGGTGTCAACATGGACTCGTCCCCACTCTTAATTCCTGGTGCTGTACCGACACTTGGTAGCACCTCGATTGATGCTGAAGTGTCCCCAATGCCATTTGATGGGTCTGGGTATCAAAGGTCTCTTTTCGGTTGCGTGGATGATTCGTCTGAGTTTGTCCAGAGTGCAGCTCCAGTTGATCCACCAACCAGAACATTTGTGAAGGTGAGTGGTACAAGTAAAGTTTATTTTCACATATATACTCTGAAAGCCCTAAACATTTGTGCTGTATTTATATGCAGGTTTACAAATCAGGATCAACTGTAGGGAGGTCGTTGGACATTGGCCGGTTTAGCAGCTATGATGAGCTGAGAGAGGAACTGGGTCAGATGTTTGGAGTTGAGGGTCAGTTAGGCCCTTTGAGATCAGGCTGGCAGCTTGTGTTCGTTGACAGGGAGAATGATGTGCTTCTCCTTGGCGACGATCCGTGGGAGTAAGTATATCCTTCTTTTTCTTTGTATAGACAGAAGATTAGAAATGTTTTTTTTTTCTCGCAGTGTTCACAAGTTAATTACTCAGAATAGGATCTTTAAACGAGTAAATATTGGCTTCTTCGATATTCAGTTCTTATCCCTCATATAACGTTCTTAGATACAAATTTGGCAAATGGGTCTGAATAAACAGGAGTAAGGTCTATAAATGATTATATTTTTGGCCGGATGTTTCTCCAATATCCAGTTAGGATTCCAAACAGTTATTATTATCTTAAAAGGACAAAAGTTGTTAATAAAACTTAATTAATCAAAACCCTGCTTCTTATTTGATTTGGTTCTAGCTGGTTTGCGAGTTATTTGTACTTTCTGTTGGTTTTTCTTCTTGAGACAAGCTTCACCCAAATTGCAGAATGTGAGGCTTGTATTCTATCAACTATTCTAGTTTTGCGAAGTATTGAACTGAAGTCATTCACAAATTTTGCACCTTCTACACCACCTCACATAGTTTGTTTTGAATCTATGGTGTTTTGTAAAATATTTAATGGTTGAATTACTATGACTAGCACATATTCGAGCTATAAGATATCTGCATCTTTTGGTAGTGCTGATATAGTTGATTGATTTTGCAGGGCATTTGTTAATAATGTCTGGTATATAAAGATACTTTCTCCAGAGGATGTGCTGAAACTGGGGAAACATGGGATTGAATCGTTAAGCTCAAATGGTCAAAGGCTTAACAGTAATACTTGTGATTCTAGAAACCTTGTGTCTGGCATATCCTCTGTTGGTTCCCTCGAATATTGACAAGGATAGAAAATGGTACGTACTTTTATTTCTTATACAGATTGAGAATGCTGTTTACTACCCTATTTGTAGAATGTCATGCCTTCGCACAATTTTATGTGCGACATATCTTTCATTTGCACAAGTGTTTTACACCTTTTCAAGTTTTGAGCCTGTGTGTGAACTACGTCAAGCTGATGTTAATCAGCTCCTTGAAGCATTCAAAAGTAAGTTTTGAAACCAAAGTTTGGCATTTTGATCTTTTGAGAGTATTTGTAGAATAATTTGACATCTTTTTGGGAACCCAGTTTAAGTCATCCAGAAAGATAACTCTCTCTTTCATTTATTGGTAGAACTGTGAACATTTTGTCTGTGTTATCTATAGCTTATTAATGTATCTGAACCATGCAGGTGCTTCTTCACTGGTTTTAAGTTTCCGGGGAAAGCGAGCATAAAGTGTTTGCTTTAGTAGTGAAGTACTATTTGTTTTAAATAGTGAAGTCGAGTTATTCCAGACTATATATTAGGGACTAAATTGCTTCCTTTTGTAATATAAATGCATATACAGTCATTATGGTGCATGTTAAACCATTTTTAGGTTTTCCCCTGGAACAGCTCTTTCACTAGACTGTTCACAAATTGGTTACTCTCTGATTAAAACCCTCTGTAACAGCAGTCATATCTATGTTTATGGACTATTGCTTAAATGCTCATTATGGTGTTATAGCATGTGTTTGTATTCCTCTCGACCATATGAGTAGTAGTTTTGACTTCTCAAAATTGAAAAACCAAAATGCATCAGTGTCGTACAGTAAATGACAACTTTTCTGCTTTTGCTCTTCTAGAATCTACATCTCATCGAACATGGATATGATGTGCTTTGCTTCGGTTATGAATATATTTATGTGAAAAATACTAGAACCCCCTACTATATGGGTTCAATATATAGAAGCCCCACTAAATGGATCATATATTGTCAACTCCATACTTTCAGAAAATGATATTACTAGGCCCAAAACATCAAATTTTCTTCAGATCTGGCCCATAATTAATTATTATGAATTTTAATAATGGCAACACTACCCTTTAGTATATATACAAGAGGAATATATCAGAAGATATTTCATTTCTTCATTCTCTTTCTCTTTCTTCTCCATCTCTTTCTCTCTCGGCTCCAGCATTTCAGATCTGTGAAGAAGAAGAAGACGAATCGATCCAGTAGTTTTTGCAGCTGATCATCAGTTAATCTTCAAATACGAATCAATCATTCAATCGATTTCATTTGAATCTAGGTTTTAGTTAGTTTTTAAGCTGCATCAGGTTAGGTTTTCGTTGGATCGACTGTTTTTTGTGAAGATTTTGAATCGAATCTAAGTTTCAGTCGATTCGAAGCAGCAGAAATCATTTCCGATTAGGTTCATCATTCTTACTTTTCTTAGTTCGATTAATTCGATTAGGTTTTTGATTTTTATTTTGATTGATTCTATTCATATATGAGAAGAAGAAGAACCTGATTTTTTTTTGAATCAATCGAAGATCTTTAATGTAGTTTTAACCCTAATGACTTACTTTTTATGCAGATTCAACAATGGAACTAAGAAGATCTTCAACAGCAGCAGAAATGAATTCGTCATACGAGAAAATATCTGAAAATCAATAAGATTTCTCTCGTTTTTAATTGAATCAACAAGTTTTAAATCTAGGTATGCGTTTAGGATATTGTTGTTTCTGTTGTTTTTGTTGTTGTTGTTGACTTGTTTTTGTTTTTATTTTGCTTATCTCGCCTACACATCGTTTGATTGATGAATCTGTGGCAGTGTTGGTGGTGGATATGCAGGTTCTGGTGGAAGATGAGGAGGTTGTAGTGGTTGAGTTGGTGGTATTGGAGAAGTTTTGGAGGAGGATCTGAAGTCAGTGGTAAGTAAGCTGATTCTTTCTTTCTTATTTGACATAACTTGCTTTATTTTCAACATTTTTTATGAATAGATGTATTTTGTGTACAAATTTATAGCAATATGACATGTTTTGTGTTGTTTCATTAATTTTGTATTCTGTGTACAAATTTATATCAATACGACATGTTCTGTGTTGTTTCATTAATGTGTATGGATAGTTTGATACTTAGAAATTACTGTGCAAGTGTACGAGTCTTAGAATTCTGATGCACAACATGTGTAACTTGCGTCTACACATCCAAATTTCATGTGTAACTTGCGTATACACATGTATAATTTGCGTATACACATGTGTAATTAGGAGTTACACATGCTAATTGAATGTGTAGCTTATAGTTACATATGTGTTTTCATTGAACTGCTGGATACACATGTCATATATGGATGTGTAATTCTCAGTTACACTAGTCAGGTGCATGTATAACTCCTAATTACACATGCTAAGCAAACAAAAGCACCCAATTGTTGAGACAAAAGCAATTGCAGGAACTTTCCTCCCCCCATTATTGAGACATTACTTCCAAAACACCCAAGGTCTTATCTTCGTGTAATTTCTAGTTAGTGGTGGTGTTTTGGTATGAAGCTAAGAGGTTTAGTATGGATAATTTGTATTTGGAGTTAGTGGTGGTGTTTTTGTATGAAGCTTTAGAGGTTTGGTATGGATGTTGGAGCTGTGTTAGACACTGTAAGTTGGATCTACTTTACATTCTGTTTGTCTTAGTGGTGGTGTTTTGGTATGAAATATATTTTTATGCACATCATGTTTTAAATATGTTAGCCATCTATAATCTCATCTTTTATCGACTCTGAGAAGGATATCATGTGATTTCTATAACCATATCCTTGTTTATCAGTTTGCAGCTATGTGTACTCTACGTGACAGTCTGCGTGTTTAACTAGCATTGGTAGACTATGGATGTGTAACTAGTAGTTACACATGCTAATTAAATGTGTAACTTATAGGTACACAAGCTAAATGGATGTGTATCTACTAGTGACACATGTTAATTAGATGTGTAACTATAAGTTACACATGCTAATTTGATGAGATATGCATATACAGTTCTTAGAAACTATTGAATGGTGCTGGCAATAATTTTGATTATTTTATTTGTTCCTGAATTTTTCTTTTGTAGTGGATTGACTACGTTAAACTACATAGAGCTTGCTTAATTGTATCAGAAGTGCAAGGATGAAGGTTTGTGTTTCGATTTTTAAATGCCAGTACCTTTTGTTATTTGTCTGAAACTTTTACAAGTAATTCACTGGACTTGACTGATAGACTAGCTTTGGCACTTGATATCATCACATATATTGACATATTTAAACTGAACCAAGAATGATGTTCATGTGAAACCAATCCTTTTTTAGCTGTTTGCTCCTGGCCTGTAGTTGTATGTTTTATTTGATGTTTGTGAGTCTTCGTTTATATCTGAATAGGTACTTCCTTGGCCTTCTACAACTGAAGTATCTAGTATTCATGTATTGGAGGTGATTTGTATATGAGCATCTAGGAAGATGCTGGAGTGACTACCAGAGCCACCACACCTTATATGACATGTGTAACTGTTGATTACGCATTTCATATGCATGTGTAACTCCAAATTACACATTTTATATGCATGTGTAACTCCAAAGTACACATGCATTTTATGTGTACTAGATGATTATACATGCTTGTTTATGAGTGTTAGTTAGCTGATTATACATATGCTATGATTTGATGAAATTTGTAGTGGAAGGTATGCTGATCTTTTGTAATGAAATGGTACTGAACAGGTTATGGATTTGTTGATTTCAGAGTATGAAAGTTCATAGAGAGCTGTAGGAGTGTGCAAGTTGTACAGATGCAGATTTGGCATTGGTTTGTAATGAACGAGTACTGTTATTGCTATCATATAGCTCAGGTATGCACTGGTTGAAGAATCAGAATGGTTTGAGTTAATGATGCTCAGGTAGATTTATGTTAGGAGTTAACATTACATGTACTGGTGCAACTACAGTTAAGACAGTGGTATGGAATAGAGGAAATGAAGCTGGCTGGTGCTGAGATTTGTACTCAGTTGGTGTTGGTTGCAGTTGCAGGACATGGGTTCCGATGGAATTGATATGTGGTAAGTTATGGCCTGAGTCTGAGAACTCAATATTGCATGCTAGATGCATGTTAGGATAAACAGGTGCAGACTATGGATGTGTAACTAGTATTTACACATGCTAATTAAATATGTAACTTCTAGGTACACAAGCCAAATAAATGTGTATCTACTAGTTACACATGCAAATTAGATGTGTAACTTATAGTTACACATGCTAATTTGATGGGATATGCATATGTAACTTATAGTTACACATGCTAATTTGATGGGATATGTTATAGTGGTTATATTTATGAAATTGAGAAAAGAACATCAAGTCCTAGTAGTAGGGAGTAGTAGTGGATGCAGATTAGACTAATTAGATGCAGGTTATACTTATAGTTACACATAATAATTAGATGTGTAATTTCTAGTTACACATGATGATTGTATGTGTAACTTATGCTAATATGCATGTGTAACTATTGTTTACATGTGTAACTACTGATTACACATGCATTTTGTTTTCCTGGGTTCATATCTATACCCTGCTGAATCAGTTGTGTGATCATTTTTTGCGATATTAATGTGCTAGCACAAGGTTCCCAGGTGTTTGTATTATTCTGCCAGTATAATTACTGTCTGAAGCTTTACTTTCTGTTGCTTAAAATGTCCTTTGTCATCGATAATATGAAAATGGCTTAGGTACATCTAGACTAGCGCTGTAAAACGTCTTTCTGTTAATACAGTGCTAACAACGTCTTTCTGCTGAAGCAGTGATATCTTAATTAAGAGCTTCTCATTCACTTGCAAGGTTAACTGTATTATTTTATGACTGGTAATTGCTTGATAGTCACCTCTCGTTTTTGCTAGTGTTATTCATTTAGAGATGGATTTGCTGATTTTATGTTGACATATCTAAGTCAGATGCATGTGTAACTCCTACTTACATAATTCAGATGCATGTGTATCTGCAAGTTACACATGTTAATTAGATGTGTAACTGTTACTTACACATACTGATTTTGGGTACACATATCAATATGTATGTGTAACTCTTAGTTACACTAGTCATATGCATGTGTAACTGCTAGCTACACTAGCCAGATGAATGTGTATCTCCTAGTTACACATGTTATATGCATGTGTAACTCTCAGTTACACAATTCAGATGCATGTGTAACCGCTAGCTACACTAGTCAGATGCTTGTGAAACTGAAATATACATTGTTTTATGTACTGTTCATTTTAATCGTATACATACTGATTGCTTGTTGTTATATTTCAGGTTTTAGATAACTTCATAAAAGCTAATTGCTTAAACGTGGTAATGGTCTCGCTGGAACTGGAGTTGACGCTGAATACACAAGTCAGATGCATGTGTAACTCTCAGTTACACTAGATAGACACATATGTAACTCTCAATTACACTAAACAGATGCGTGTGTAACTTCTAGTTACACATGCTAAGAAATTATTGTAAATGAATATTAAAGTAATAATTTTTTTTTTTGTGTTTTTTTTTTGATGTCTATTTATTTGCATATATATACAAGTGTAACTTTGCATTACACATATCATAAGGATGTGTAACTTCTGGTTACACATGCCATATGCATGTGTAACTTCTGTTTACACCTTCGCACTGTATTTTAATAATTTCGGGCCTAGATTTAATAATTTTGGGCCTAGATTTAAATTTTATTTAATTATGGGCTTGACAATATGCATAAGGGTATCAAGGTCTTTTAAAAACTCGGGGCCTAGATTTAAACTTTTTTTAATTAAGGGCCTCATATTATGGGTTATCCATGGGTTGGGCCTGAGCCTAATTTCCCCTATATTTATTATTCTGCCTGATTGAGTGCAGGGCCCGAAAAAGGTAAAACGGTTAAAGTTTTCAAGGTTTAACCTAGGGGTAAAATGGAGACAGATGGTGCATGGCCTTTCATACAAATACAACTAGTCTTTATATGACATGCACATCTCAGGATAATTTGATAGGAATACTCTATTCTTTTTTACGCCACGGCTTATGATGGATGCCAAATCAATAACTTCCGTGAACCCATTTTTGGTTTGCCGATTGAAACCAAGTCTGCCAACTCCTACCCCATCATTTTTCCTCATATCGGCACTTCTCAACCAATCTAGCAGCCGCTTGTCATATCGGATCTCATCCCACCATGTGACTGAGAACTACTGAGATGCATAAAACCAGATACTTCTATGAACTACTGTGATGGAATTCTTTCCCCTTTATCCAATATAAATCTATTGGGAAACTCTTGTTCTAGGTGGGTTTTAGGCGGGTTTTCTGAAAGCCCAATGAACACCTTTTTTTGATAATACAAAAGAAAATTATGTCAAAATTATGACTAATCAAATTGCAACACAGAGTTTCTCATGAAAGAGCCTTAAGCCACTCCGGGGAACCAATGATCTAAAACACAGTGCTAATGTATTTTTACTTCTTTAGCCAAATAATCGTATCCAAATTTGGGGATACAGAGTTTTTATGCCATTCCATGGAAAATGATAAGGGGAGTTCCAGTGATGCTCAAGTTCCTATAATCCCCTTATATAATTTAAATTATATTATCACCCTTCAATAAAATTAAATTTTAATCTTAAAATCTTCCCACTAATTAACCCATCCATTAATTAAGTACCCTCCCACTAATTAACCGTTACCCCACTAATTAAATGAAAATTAAAAAACTTAGACTCTTTCAAAATCAAAATCGTTACTTCCTCTTTTTCTCCTCTCAGCCGAAAAACAGCCAAACTCTTCCTCTTATTCTCCAAAATAAAAATCGTTGATTCCCAAAATTATGTTTTTTCGATTAAACCCATATACAATATGGCACCTCGTTATAAGCGATGTGCTAGAGGTAGGAAGCATAATCCGGGAATTACTTCTGTAGCAAGAGATTACGAAGAGATGTGATTCTTTAAATCCCGTCTAGAAAGTCGTTCTTGCACACAGTTCACTCTAGAAGGTGTAAGATCTTCATACGATGTCTGATTTCTGTGGTTGACCTCAATCCTCGAACATAAGAGACCGATTTGACATCTATTGCAAGAATTTTTGACTTTTGAGTTTGTTTGGATGATGATAAATGCTTTCGAAATTGAAACCCAAGAATTTCCATATTGCATGCACTTCACCGCGATGATCATATCTCCTGAATGGTAACTTGAAACGCCAGGCCTTTTTGATACGTTAAAGAGAAGATATAAATGAATACTTCTCGTCAAGGATGCGTCACCTCGTTCCTCATCCTAAAGTACTTTTATGATTTTCAGTAAGCTGAAGTGTGCAGTATTTCATGTGTAGGAATTGTATGATCATCTCGTAGAAGACTCAGGTATCTTTCTGTTCGCTGTGGAAAACTTGGGATGGATTCATATTCATATATCTCCATGTTTTCATAGCTTGGTATGAACCTCTTGTGTTTGGAGAATACTGACCAATCATATCTACACCTCCAGATTGAGAGCTGAATCCGAAGTAGCTGTGTCATTGAGTGTCCATCATGTGTTGGAGATGGTTGTACCTACCTCATTACCAGTGATAGATGATATGAACGTCATGGCCATGGGTACTTTCCATGAAGGTGTGCTCGAAGAAGAATGAGATGACTTGATGAAGTTGCTATGAGGATTCCTTAGTTCGGTGTAGTGTGTCTTCAAAAGAAGATCAGTTTTGTCGAGACGGGTAATAACAACAGTTGTGTAATCCACATTCTGGACATGATCGGAGTGAGGGTAAAGCTTCCAGTCATATGGTATTTTGATGTAGAGAGGTTCCGTTTATGATGCTTTGATTCGTTCAGCAGTGACAAAATGGTTTCTCTGGCTTGGTATACAGAGACATGTTGAATAAGTTTGTGATATCCATGAATAATGCTGCAACTTCTCCAGGCGTTGACAGGGGTATTAGGTCATCATGCTCCCACAGATATCGTGATGAGCAATCTCTAACATCCATCTTCAGTTTTTGATGAGACCTTCTGGTTGAAGGAGGTGTATGTGTTGAATCTCAAAAAGTAATGAAGGAGCTTTCAATCCACAAGTGTAAGTTATTTGGATATGGTACCGGATAGGAAATAATATGATAGCGTCAGCACGAGTCCATGCCCCCAGGAACCTGACAGAGCAAGAGAAGTCATGAAGGTTGAAGATGCCCCTAGTTGTCGTTGAAATGTTAGGGATGGAGCGAGAACCTGAATTGAAGTTGGAGTCGGTCGTGTTAGCGTCTGGGTTGTTGAGCCGCAACAAGGTCTTCCTTGTAAGCATTGAATGAATTGAAGAAGTTTTTTGGAGGTGTCAAGGAGGAGGGGAATGAGATGGAAAGTGTTTTCTTTCTACTAGGAGTATTGGGCATCCTTAAGGATTATGCTTCAAGAAGAGTCTCTTAAGATATCCTATGCATCTTTGATTGTTGTAAGGGATAAGTTTCCACAAGCAGTCCTCAACCACAGTTCTCTTTAGTTACTGGAGTCTTATTATTTGGAGTAGAGTTAGGATGCATTTTATCCTCGTTTAGAAATTGCAGGTGTCTACAAGGTATGACGTAGTTGAGGGCGGTGAGAACATCCTTGCATCGTACCTTTAAGAAGTAGAGGACCTCATCAAAAATAGGGAGATTCTTGACAGGGGAATTCATGTAAACCCTCAGTCCCCAGAGGTGGTTCACCTGATTCATCTTTTACGGTTGGCAAGCACCGAACATGGGAGGATTTAATAGCACCATATTATATACATACTTTCAATTTATCAATCACATCTTCTATCATGGGAAAGTAAACTCTGAGAAGGTATGGGATGCTCTTGGATGTTATGGTCATTGCTTTCGTGAAGTTCGGGATAGAGTTTGTTGTGGAGCTTGTCTTTGACCAGTGTTGGGGCTAGGGATAAATCCGGAGTTAAGGATAATGTGGAGTGCTTAGTTTGTGGCATTTATTGAGTTGAATCCTTCCTCTTAACTGCTTCTTTGATGACAGTATTCATAGATGGTTGGATCCTATGTTGTTTATTGACCACACGTACGCTCTCACAAATATCTTCAGTGTTTTCTTTTATGTGAGGTCTTGCTCTATTTGATAGCGCAGATGCAGTTGTTACCGATCGCTTGGCCACCTCATGAAGTTCAGATAAGTTCTGGCGGCGTAAATTTTCTGATTGCACTCATGATCCCCTAATGATTTTAGAAATTAAGAGGCATGATCATGAGCATTCCCTATCTCTTCATATAACAAGAAGGTTGGAGAGAAATATCTCTCTTGCAAAGGAATCCTCTGGATTTCGATCGGGTAAGGACGTTGGTGTTGGTAGAATGGAGATGAGTGTTCCTTTCTACAATAATGAAGGAGCCTTTCCAAATATTCACGTGGATAACATTGGATTGTTGGCTTCTTTCTTGTCCACAATCAAGTATAACACGAATTTTTCTATCATCTTGGATCCGAACTTTTGATGTTATCAATACCGGTATTCTTAGAAGCGTTTGGCTTCGTCTAGTGTTGGCTTTGCTATGAAGTCAGTTTCTCCAATAGAGCCTTGAGATAAGTGAGTGTCTCCTTATGAGTGGCTGTCGTGTCGACTTGATTTATGACAAGAGTTTTCATTGAATTAAAAACACTCGTTGGATCTGGATATTGATAGAGGGAGTTGGCGGTGGTCGGAGTAACATCTGGAGTGACATAACGTGACACCAAGAATATCCAGAACGATATACTTGGTATTGACAAAAAGATAATTGAAAGTTTATGAACCCAACCTAATATCAACTATTTTTTATTTTGATTTTTTCAACCGTGAGATTGATATCCCATTATGGTCGTCAATCTGTTTTGGGATAAAAAATGATTCTAGTGAAAAGAGTAAAATGTGGGGTAAGATGATGCTTGTGTGAAGAATGTGTATGAAACCCTAATAGGGTGTTTGGCAAACTCATGAGAAGTTACTTCTTGACTTAATAAGTCAAAAAATAATAAATTAGTATGGAAGTGAAAATAATAACAAAAAAGCAACTCCTGAGAGAATTGCTTCTAAGAAAAGAAACTTATGTCCTCGGTTTTCGTATTAATACTCTTTTTTATTCTTTTTATTTTTCTCTTTCGTGTTTCTCTCTGCGATTTCTATAGTTCATGTAATGGAATCAACTATCATGAAGACAATTAAGATGAGAATGATCTCATAAGGTAAACCAATCAAATCATTGCAATATGTTACCCGCATTTGTTTTTCTTCTTGTACCCTATCTTTAGTTTGTTTTGGTTAAACTACAAAAAGAGTTTTGAACCTTAGATAAAATCAGGAAGGACAAATAGAACGACATTACATAAGTATTAAGGTAAGTACATACAAAGAAGCTATAATGAATTTGGAACTAATTGGAGCCTCTAATGATTTTTTTTGCTTAACTCATTCCATTAATTTAGGATTGTCTTTGCTAACAGTCATTATGTTAGTTTTTTGCAATTAATGCGTTTTCCCAATTGTTTTGAATAATTGTGATGAATGGTTACAACCTAAACCTTGAGGGGATTCAATTTAATTAGATAATTTCCACAATAAAATCCAACAAATGATAAATTTATCATAAAATGATGCAATTATGAAACTAAATGGAAAATTTTGTTTTCATTCATAGCATTTTGATACATTGAAGCCATTTTATTGATTAATCAATAAAGATGTAAAGAATGTGTCTAGGCTTTGTTTCTAGGATTTTGGTTTGGAAATTGGTTTTCTTTAATTCTTTGAAGCTAGTATATGATTTGAAAGATATATATTGGGTTTTCCCCAATATATGAAACCTTTGTTGAAGACATTGCAGGAAGTCCACGAAGGTTTAATCAATTTTTGGTGTATCCTCTTGATCAATAGACTAGAACTTAGGTCACATAATTATTGAACTCTTTTACTTAGTTTACACCAAAAAATTAATATGATAATTTTTTTGAAGTGTATCAGCTACTATGAAACGTATGTTCATTGTGCGTGTATAGATTATTTGAGAGATAAAATGAAATGATAGGAGTGGTACATCAAATAAAGCAACAAATCTGTTGATACCAAAACATTGATCATGTGAGAATTTTTGTGAATATTTTTGTTTTTGTTTGTGTTGCCGAGAGAGTCGAGAGACTACACAAGAAAAATACTATTTACTTCGTTGGTTCGTTAACCATATACCGATATAAGATTTTGTGTTATATACAATAGGAGGCCGAGGCTGCAATCGAGTAAAGTTACTTTCCATATACTTCAATTTAGTAATTTTGTATATAATGACTGTGACGTTTACTAGATTTGCAATTTTGTCGACTTATATACTAGTAGATTTGTTTTTATTGTGTTTATTTTTCACTTTAATAGATGAAATTTGCCTGCGATCTTTTAATATGCAGAGATACCCGACGTGATTTATTTATGAGAAATTTGAACCATAATGCAGATACACATGTTGGATAGTAGAAGGACTTGATATGTACATTAGGTAGGGTGTCGTAACGCAAGGGGTACACCAAAGACTCTTTGTTCTTGGGATATGGATATGACGACATGGTTATTCATGGCAAGGGTTGAAGTGAGGACGTGATCATATCCTAGTGAATCTCAAAGAGGACGTTATAAATGAACTTCTACTAAAATGAAATTTGGGAATAATTCTTAAAATTTGATGACAAACATATTGCTCATGCTCTCTCTATATATAGATTAAAGTATTATGGATTTATCCGATTAGTGTTGTTGGTTGTTGCACTATTGACATATGTGTTCATACGCTAATATGAAAAGAACAATGATGATTGATAATAATTATTTGATTCAAGTATTCTAGATTTGTCCGATTAGTGTTGTTGGTTGTTGCACTATTGGCATATGTGTTCAGACGCTAGTATGAAGAGAACAATGATCGTTGATAACAATTATTTCAACTTATGATATTACTTTGTTGCCAAACTTGATTTTCAACTTTTAAATTTTAAGTCACCCATTTTCCAAACTAACTTATTTATATTTTTGCTTCTCAGAAGTGCTTCTGAGTAGTAAACAAGCAGAAGCAATTCTGCTTCTGGTACCCAAACATGCTATAAAAAAATATAGTGTGGAGGTACTTTAGATTTGATAAATCAATCTGTACAATTATGTCCTTAACCATGAAATGACAGTACCAGTCTTGTTTTGGTCACAAATGAAGGATAAATGTTGGTCTTAGGGAAAGAAGAAGAGCAAGTATTGAGATCAGACTGTAGGACTCTGTAAGAATCTGTTAAGTTTGATATGTGGGTGTTAGTGTATGGAGATTTCTTTGTACGATTAAGATGAAGCTTTTGTGAAAATCATGTGATAGACTTATTTGGAGGTAATTGATTGTCTCTCCTTGTCTGTCTGTTCAATTTCCAATAGTTTGAAAATCTATTTTATAAGTAGTATTTTTACACCCTGGCCTCGTATGTAGTGGAGGTTGTGAAGTAGTAATTAAGTGGAGATCATGGAGAATATGTTAAAACCATGTCCCTCTTGTTAGGGAAGACTGGACGGTTACACACCCATTTGAAAAAGCGGGGGTCTAACAACCACACCTAATATTTCGCTTAGCAATCTGTATGGACTAACTCCAGTATACTTTCAAGAGAATCAACTAGATAGTCAGACTCAATCTTAATAAAAAGTATATCAAAGAGTTATATATCAATCTCTCAATTCAATCCGCAATCAAACAAATAATAATTTGCGAGCCCGATTGAATATAAGAGAGATAACTTGAACGGTACCAAACACCAATGTTCAAGGACCAATCAATTTCAATCAACAACCAAAGATTGGATTTACCAATTGATCGATTCAACGCACAACATGTGATATTTCAATTATATAAAAAAATATAATGCGGAAAAGAAATAACACAGATACCAGAATTTTGTTAACGAGGAAAACCACAAATGCAGAAAAACCCCGGGACCTAGTCCATATTTGAACACCATATTGTATTAAGCCGCTACAGACACTAGCCTACTACAAAGCTAACTTTGGTCTGGAATGTAGTTGAACTCTAATCAATCTCACACTGATTCAAGGTACAGTCGTGCTCCTTACGTTTCTGGTCCCAGCAAGATACTACGCACTTGATTCCCTTAGCTGATCTCACCCACAACTAAGAGTTGCTACGACCCAAAGTCGAAGACTTGATAAACAAATCTATATCACACAGAAAGTCTATTGAATAGATAAATCTGTCTCCCACAGATATACCTACGAGTTTTTGTTCCGTCTTTTGATAAATCAAGGTGAACAGGAACCAATCGATAACCCAGACTTATATTTCCGAAGAACAACCTAGAATTATCAATCACCTCACAATAATCTTAATCGATTAACGAAACAAGATATTGTGGAATCACAAACGATGAGACGAAGGTGTTTGTGACTACTTTTCTATCTTGCATATCGGAAATATAAATCTCAAGAAAATCTTACGATTGTACTCAATCACGATAGAAACATTAAGATCAGATCGCGCAACTATAGAGAAAATAGTTGGGTCTGGCTTCACAATCCCAATGAAGTCTTCAAGTCGTTAACTTACAGGGTTTCGTGAAAAACCTAAGGTTAAATGAGAATCCAATCTAGATTATGCAACTAGTATCACACAGGAGGTGTGGGGATTAGGTTTCCCAATTGCTAGAGTTCTCCTTTGTATAGATTTCAAATCAGGGTTTGTAATCTTAGTTACCTTGGTAACAAAGCATTCAATATTCACCGTTAGATGAAAACCTGATTAGATTCAAGCTAATATATTTCAACCGTTAGATCGAACTTAGCTTGTTATACACAAATGAAATGTAACTTTATTTAGGTTTGAGTAACCGTACCTAAACGTGTACACTTAGTTGGTTCAACAATAGTTACCCCGTGGTTAGCCATATGAGAACCTTCATATCAACCTTATTCATCTTCACCATAACTAGTTCAAATGACTCAAATGAACTAGTTAGAGATTTGTTCAATTGCTTAGATCTCATAGAAGTATACAAGATACAATCGAAGCAAAATTGGTTTTGATTCACTCGAAGTGATTCATGAACATTATAGCCACGGTTTCCAAAGATTGCATTCCTCATTATATAAATGTTTTAGTTCATGAACAAACCGATTTTAGAAAGTAACCTACCTAAGTATGCAAACGGGTACGCGTACTTAAGTAACCGGATTGAGTTTGTTTTTCACTTTCAAACTCCAGCAGAATTTCACGGACGTGAAACTTCCGCTAGTATGCGTATGGGTACGCATACTCACCCGGATTTCCAACAACCGCCAGTATGCGTACGGGTACGCATACTTTGGGTTCCCGGTTTTGGACTTTTACACAAATGTGAGAACACACTATGTTTATATCGAAACATGGTTACATGTTCTAAACTCTCATTTCAATCATTGAAACTTTCATAGAGGATGTTAAAATAGTTGTTATTCACAAACTATTTTCATCCAAGTGATTTTCAAGTTATTGAAATAATCAACATGACTTTCGTCACTAGTAAAGATGAACTTGGACAAAGCGAAAGCTTACCAACACATATTTGTAGAAATAGATAACTGAGATAAACTCGTCTCGAAATAACAAATGTGTATAATTGAAGTCTATATAGCAATGCGCTTTTGTCTCAAAATAGGAGATATAATAGATAGACTTTTGAGTGATAAATAAGTTCAAGTCTCCATATACCTTTTGTTGATGAAGTTCCACAAGTTCCCTTGAGTAGTTCTTCGTCTTCAATCGATGAACGTCGTGGAGTCTAAATCTCAACTACACTTACTATCCTAATCCGAGACTTAGCTATAAGTAGACTAGAAATAAAGAATTATAGTTTTGGCAACTAAACTAAACAAACAAGCTTGAGATAACAACGCTTGCAAGTTCGACCGAGCAATGCTCTAACACCATTAATGTTATACTCTTGTCAACCGTCCGCACATCCTAACACTTTCTCATAATGGGTGTATTTTACACTGCATGTGGTATACTGAGACCAATATCCTAAGGAATACCCCTCCATTTGTGACATTCTTGATGTCTCGTGTAATTTTTAGTAGAAAAGTACTACTTAGCGTGAAGTCAATTATGACTTGCCTAATTAAGTTGACTTTTGACTTATCATGCCTGACTAGACATGAATAACAAGTCTAGGTGATTCTAACAAGACTGGTGAAGCTCGTAAAGAGTAGAAAAACAAAAATAAACATGTATTTATTAAGGCCTTGTGATAGTGCACCTGCATCAATCTATATTGACATGCATAGGTTAACAAGTGATGTCAAATATGTGTTCAGTACTTTTCATGATATCAACGAGGAGTGATGGATTACCGTGAAAGAGTCGGAAGAAATTATGTGGGTATGGATGACTTATATTTCAGTGAGTCTAAGATTAAAAAGAAAATTCATGACTTGAGCGTTGAGCTCTGATGATGCCAGCTTCAGGCATTGAGTAAGGCGTGTACTTAACAATACTTATGACTTACCAATGGTGGTATATTAAATGATCCTAGTTTGGAAACTCATTTGTAGAATATTTCCGACTCAGGACTAAAAACACACATGAGCAGTGAGATGAAGAAGTTGGTATTATACCAAGAGTGAGAAACACTAGGTGTGGCCGGCATTACGACAATAGTGAAAGTAATAGCACTAGGTTACCGCGTTGAATTTCCAGTGTCGTAGTATAGGTTTCTATGAAATTAAGTCAGTACCATGATTAGAGAGGTGCTAGCGCTAGGTTAACACAACCATAGTTTCTTTAGGATAGCGCTGGCTTAGTCCAGCATCATAGTTTCTTTAGGATGGTACTGGCATAGAGGGAAGGCTAGGAAAGGATGCCACTGGCGTATGCCAGTACCGAGAGGTAAAGTTTGCGCGAAGTTGATGATGCATCCAGACATAATTATGGTTCTTATTATTTTCGTCCATTGGTTGTGTTTTGACGCAACAAATCGTTGAAGATTCTTAGCTCAAGCTCGACCAAGGTAGTGTCGGCCAACCAGAGCTTAAATTTTTTTGTGCAACACAAAATTGAAAACTAGAATAATTTTGTGCCAGTTTGTGTCTAGCACAAAATTGAGTAAATTGAGAAAATTTGTTCCTGGCATAAAATTTAGTAAATTTGGTAGATTTTGTTTCTGACACGAAATTGAGTGATTTCTATGTCTAGCACAAAATTGCCATATTTTCGTGATTTTTGTGTCTGGCATAAAAATTACTTTATTTTATGAACATAACTAGCCCTTAACCCGTGCCGTAACGGCACGGGCCATGATGTTGGTTCATTTTTAATATATCGTATAATTTGTGGCCCGAATACTTATCAAGTCCTTATGATTTAATATGTGTGTCATAAAAATAGTTGGGATTTTCCTCTCTTTTTTTCTTGTTTTTTTCATTTAATATTTTACCGCCGGAGATTTGCTCAAAAGAAAGAAATATAATCTTAACTTCCAGACATTTTCTTATTTAAGTTCATTACTTATTATGATATAATGCTCTACATGAACATGGAAGTTTAAATATTTTTTGGAAATTTGTGTCAGCAGCGCTCATCTCAGTGAAATCAACTAATCAATATCGTCCATAAAAGTCTCCCCATGCTCCTATTTCGCTCCAGCTGACTTATCTATCATGGTCATGTTGTCGATCCTCCAAATAGGCAGAGAATAGTATATTTTTGCATCGAACGAATGATACAAACTCTCCAATATGACATGATTTTCCTGTAATTTTTCAAAACCCATTAGATGACAATGTTTAAAATGTGGACTCATTACCTTTACGAAGGGATTGTATATATGCGAACCTCTGCCATTAAATCTTCCGCAAAGTATTGTGCCCAGCAGTTCGTCTTAACGAAGGCTTTGGTAACTTCAAAAGTCTTGGACATTTTGTCACTTCCGTATGTTCCTACCTTCACTTGGAATACAATCTGGCGACACATTACCTCATAAAGAACCTTGAACACCTCCTATTTCAAATTAATAGGTTGTCAATAGATCCTTTACCAAAAGTTGACATATTCTATATTGAATATTTATATAAAAAAAATTATGGTATTGTAGATCTTTGCTTTCTAAGATTGTAGTTTTCAAAATTGGCCTCTTCAAGTCCCACGGCTTTCTAAGTTTATATATCTTTTTTGTTTTTAACATTTTAGTTAGCCATATTATGTTTGTTACTAACTTTAAACTTGATGTCATCTTCTACTGTGAATTTATGTGATTTCAGAATCAAAATAGTTATACATGTTTCATTCGTATCAAGTAATCCGTTGTATATCCCAACAATTCCTTTCTTTTGCCTTTTCCGGACCATCAGTAGCCATTATTGTCAAACACAATATGTCTAATTTTTTTTGATGTTATGTATTTGTAATGTTCATTTTTCTTAAATAAATAGATTGTGGAAAAACAAAAAAGAAAAATAACATAAGTATTACATCTGGTCTAAGTTATTATATCCAAAATACTCCGGACACTGCTTCTGGTGCCTTGTTTCCTCAAATTCCTCGTTGCATTCTAAACAGTACATGCAACACCAATCATTTGCGAAGTGAGCTATTTGCGCAAGTGTGGTCAATGTATCCCTTGCCTGCAATAATAATAACAACACGTCAATTTTTTTCAAGGCATCCAGTTGTAAATGGTATGAATCTAATAGATTTGAATCATACCTCAATCTTAGATATCACCTTCTTCTCACATAACATAGCAATTGGGGAAGGACAAATCTTGACCACTCTTTACATAGGCAGAGTTAGCCAAACTATGTTTTGCAATTGTCTTACGTGGAAATTATTATTAATCCATATTTTAGTCGGCTCCTATCGAAGCCGATCTAATTAGTCCTATAGAAATTTAATCTTAAATTTTTGACCTTATTTCTTGACCAAATTATTGAAGTATTCTCAGTCATGTTCTGCTTTGTGTGATCTACCCATCTGTGTGCACTCTACCTTCTAACCCAGTGAATGAAACCTATATATATTGATTCGTAATTTTATATTATTGATTTGTAATCAAGAGGTCGCATGATTTGAGAATGTAAAATATAAAAAATATTCTATAAACATCGAGGCGAAATTTAGATTTATGATTTAGAGTTTTTTATGATAATTTTGGTGAACAAACATAATTTTCAAACAAACATTTTAGAATGCAAATACATTTTCCCGGTCAATTAGGTTTTGTATCGGGAATTGAGTGAAAGTTGTTGTCTTTGTAGGTAGTTGTCGCGAAACAACTCGACATTGATGGTCTTTCAGGAAAAAGAATGTAATAGTACTTGAGAGAGCGATAATTGATCGAATTTTTATAGTGGTAAATAGAGTTGTCGTTCATTCGGACTTGATGAGATTGATTTTAAGAATTAATAAACTAAAATAAAAGAAAAATATATATACAAATTATTGCCACGGGATGAAGAGACAATAGGACGCATGATTTCACAATTTTTCATATTCTTGTGGTTCAGTCATTAATTCTAGACAATATAGCTCAAACAAAAGAATTTGTGACTCTAATTCTTTGCCAAAAATAGATTTCATAAAACATTATGTGTAAGTCGTAAGCATGACGCATCAATAGTAATTTAAACTAAGCATGCGACATCAGACAAAATAACAAATAATTAATAGAAATCATAAAGCAATTAAATCTATGCAAAAAGTCATATAAAGAATTAATTCATTTACCAAAATCATGAAAAGTTGCTTCCTCCGTTGTCCCAGGGATAGGTTCTAGCTCCACATAGTGAAAACACACTCAAAAAAGGTAATTCATAGCTCAAATGGTGTTTTTAGTGGAGAAATAAGATAAAATAGAGATTTGCAATGGTCCACGGGTGTTACAAATGTTGCAAAGAAGCTGTTACAAAATTATAGCACAAAACAGTCACAGAAGCAACAGTCTTTTTCTGGAAGAAAACGAAACGGTTTTAAGACACTAAAAAACGACTGCTACTTGCAGTCTATTGTTCTTCGTGTTCTTCTCTAATGGCAGCAGCAACAACTCTAATTTCTACACTCTGTTCTCACCCCTAACTCTCCATCCTCGCTGCACTGGTTTTTCTCTGTCACCTTCATTCACCAACAAGGCACGTGGATAAACTTCGAGCACCAAACTGCTCCGTATTCCTCTCCATTTCCTCCTCTTGTTTCAGCTCAAGACTTCAAAACTCCGTTGATGCGAAATTGCTCCTGTAACTTCTCCGTTCATTACCACGGCCACTACCAGTGCCTGAGACTATTAGTATCTTCTCTTGGTCAGGCCTCAAATGATGAAGACAATAAGTATTCTTCCTGTACAACTAGGTAGTATGTATTCCATTAGGCCATGTGTCATTCAAAGGGGTTGAACAGTGTCAGTCCTTAGGTGTACAGGATTTGACATCCTAATGCTTTGCATATGTTGCTCTTGGTGGACTCATGTGCTTGGCAATTGGCATACAACAAAGAGAACCTTAGTTTCACCGTATGCTCTGGCTTCTCTTGATGTTTTGAATGACTTTGCTCGTTGTTGTCTCAAATGCCATTTAAGATGCAATTTAGGCCTTTATTCCGTGAATGATCAAATTCACTTGTACTTTCTACAAAAACACTAAAACAGTGTGATTAGCCAAAATATCGAGTCCTAATTAATATAAATATGTGTATAAAATGTAGCACTGATGTGCTTATCAATAATGTTCTCTTACGCGGGTACACCAATTGCCTTTATATAATATGAGTGATCCAACAGTCATGATCATATTGTCTTATACGTTCCGGTATCATCCTCGAATAATTTGGTTTTTGTCCTTATCAATTGTGCTAAAAACAACCAATTACATCTTTCACAATACAATGTTGCATGTTTTGTGAAGATTATTTTTTTACTTGGTCAATAAAACTCACTAAAAAGCAAAAATTATTATTATCCACTATTATTACCAACACCCACCACCATAAAAACCATCCACCGCCACTATTTCTTCCACCAATAGTAATGTTACCTCCTCCACCATTCACAAACACCCGCCACCGCTTATACTAACCCTACTTCCACTACCACCATTAGAATTAATATAGTTTTTAGTAAAATTATTTATTAATTAAATTATGTATTTATGTTAGATTATTAAAGGAACATTTATAATAGAAATTTAATTAATCATTATGAACAATCAATGAGACACTAATTAATAAAACATTTAAAAAAGGTTAAGTTGAACAAACCCCAGCGGTAAATTTATCTTTGCCAAGGACAAATCCCGACCACACTTTGCATAGACAAATCGATAATAAATAATTTCATATGTTCTGATCTTGATTCGTGTCGTTCGTTTAGTTATTACATAACATGGCAATTGATTGCACCAATTTTTTAAAATGAACATGTGTCTTATCGAGTTTATTTTAACATTAGAATGATCAACCACGTTTTATATTTTATAATATAACGTTACACATTTTGTGGCGTTACGAAATTAGCATAATATGTTTTTGTTCACCAATACCCGTCATCTCCATAAAACCATACGAATCCATTTTTTTTTATCCACCACCACCTAGTGGCAGAGCCAAGGGTTGACTAACCTGGCTCTAACCCCTTTAAATTTTTAATAACTACATAAATTTTTTAGTTTATTTTATAAATAGTACTTTGTCCATATATATTTATGGTTTAGTCCACCAAAGTTTACATGTTTCTTTTAGAAAAAAAAGTAGGCCTCCTCAATGTCAATTTTTGACTCCACCACTGCACCATCATTGCCGCCCATCCCATGTAGGTTGTTGGACGCAATTCTAATTTTCAATCACAAATGCCATGTATGAGGTTTAGATTGAACAAAATGTCGTCAATTGATTAGTTTCATTATTTTTTTTCCGTGTATATATTCTTTTTTGTATTGCAATCAATTTTATACGATATAGTATCAAAGATAACATGGGTACCATTTGGGTGATCCAACTACGATCATGAAAATATTATCTTGTATGATATCATCCCTGAAATATATGGTACCTTCCTTTATCAAAAGTGTTAAAAACAACCAACCACATCTTCCACACTATGATGTTATCGTTGTTGTAACGACAACATAAAATTAATATTGACTATCACTACTCACCAACACTCACCGTCACTACTTCTTCCACCACAAACCAGGGGCGGAGCCAGGATTTTGAGGAAAGAGGGAGAAAAAAAATTCTTGGCAAGTTGGATACATGTGAAAAATGGACTTTGTATCCCATTTTACGATAAAAGAACAAAAATAAATATAATTGTGCTTGGCTCCGCCCTTAACCACCACTAATCATTCGGCCTCCACCTCTTCTACTACTCATTGTCGCCAAAAATGTCTATTGATATTATTTATCAAAATTACTTATTAATAGAAATACATATTATAATTAATTAAGAAAACATTTATAATTAAAAAATGATTAGTCATTTATTAGAGCATCTCCAATGCAAGGGGTGGAGGTCATAAAAAACCATGCCACATAAGATTTAAGACTTTTTCCTACCAAAATTCCATCTCCAATGCAAGTGTTAAGGTCCTTGAGAATTGTGACATAATTATGTGGGGGTGGAAGAGAAAGTCTAAATAAGACCTTCTCCATGACCTTGAGTCAAAGTCCACATCATCAATTTGTCTTTATGTTAATTTGAATATTGTTAGATAAAATCTTGAGGATTGGAGATGATTTTTTGGGTTGAAAGGTGTTAAACTTTATTTGCTTTGTCCATATGTGAATGACCTTCATAGAAAATGTGATATTTAGACCTCCACATAGGATCACCTCCACCCCTAGCATTGGAGATGCTCTTATGAGCAATTAGTGAAACACTAATTAATAAAACACTTTATAATGAATAGATTATTTATTATGTGCAATTAGTGAAACACTAATTAATAAAACAATTATGATATTTAAGTTGAACAAACCACCACTGTTGATTTATCTTTTCTATTAATTCCAACCAAGGTGGAACACTGGTTAGAGGCCACTCTTATGACACAATAGGTCATGAGTTCGAACCTCCTCGTTATAATATTTGAAATTCCATATCTTGACTTGATATTCATTTTTCATTCATGATATTGGAATTAATGCCACGCGTGCAAGTTGTAGGGGGTGGTCAGGAGAACCACAACCCTTGATTTATCTTTGCCAGGACAAATCCTGACCACCACTAACACAGGCAAACTTAGCCTAGCTTTGTTTTACCAATAATGACAGTGATGTTTCAGCTTATGTTTCAACCTAATACTTTCGCGTGCAGCTTGTCATGCGCTTTCGTATAAGTTTGCTTAGATAAATCCATTTCATTCAGTTGAGAATGGATATCGATGCAAGTCAATTTTTGATAATTCATTCGTGGAATATAGTACTGAAAAGACCTCAAATTTTCTATATACTAGTGGAGATTGAGATTCATTGTGTAAAAATCATAGGATGTCTGGAGTATTGCAACAAGCATCATGACTATTCTAATAATTTTACACGGATGCAGATACTGAATCATATAATAAATACATTTGTACATATTTTCTGAGTTCAGCTGGGTTAAACACATGTATAGCTCTACATATACAAAGAGGTAGGCATAGAAACCTATCACGACTTAGCATATTTACAGAATGAAAATATAGTGAAATTCAATATTTCTGATACTCGGTTCAGAAACATATATTTATAAAATATTCTCCTTAGGAAAAAACCCACCATAAAAAGTCACATATATTAATATTGATTTTGTCAGGCCAACAATTCATTTATGCCAAATATTTTATACATTTAGCAAAATGGTGACTCTGAAAAGGCAAATGGCAGTGAAATCTGTTTTGGGGGTAAGGACTATGGATAGCCATGAGAAATACTTGGGTGTGAAGATTTTGCAACATGGAAGTAGTTGTACTTCTTATAACTATTTGATAGAGGAGATTGATAACAGATTGCCCGGCTGGAAGCGACACAATCTGACACATGCAGGAAGGGCTACTATGATTTAGTCAGTTTTAGCGCTTATCCCTGTATATTATATGGCTATGTCGCTGCTCCCAAAGAGTGTGATTAAAAGGATGAATCATATCTTACGCAATTTCTGGTGGGAACATTCTTCGGAGCACATGAAAATGCACTTTCTTAAATGGGATTGGTTCCTTACTAGCAAAGCTAAGGGAGGATTGGGGCTGAGATATTTAGAAGATTTGAATAAGGCTTTGGTGGAAAAATTGGCATGGAGATTCTTACAACACCCAGACTCTCTGTGGAGCAGAATATTACATGCCCAATATTTACGAGATATTTCTTTATGAACATCAAAGAAGCCGCAAAGATGCACATCCACTTGGGCTGCTATGCTGAGTATTAGATCTCAGTTAAAGGAAGGCTACAACTAGTTAATTGGGAATGGTAATAAGGTCAGAGTATGGACTGATCCCTGGATTTCGAGTTTAACTGGGAATACCCCTACTCTATCTACTACACATAATGTGCTGAACATTCAATATTTCAGGGATTTGTTGAATCCAGAAGGTACTGCCTGGAGTGTTGAGTTAGTGCGACAAGTTTTTGAACCGTTTGAAGCTGAGCAAGTTCTCAAGACCTACATTTTCAGTGGGGAGGAAGAAGACTTATTTGGACACCTACTACACATGGTGATTTTTTGGCCCAATCATTTTAGAAACTGCTAATCACCAGTGCAGGTGAGTCTTCTTTACTGAATGATGATACTTTCCTTTGGAAAAATTCTGGGATGTGAAGAAGATAGCTCCAAGAATCTTAAACTTCGCATGGAGAGTGGTGCATGAGGGATTTGGGTTTTAAACAAAAATGGGAGGTTCATTAAAGGTGTGCCCACTGATTGTTGATCATGTGATAATGGTCCGGAGTCTGTATCACATCTGTTTCTCCATTGCCATGTTGCTCAAGTTGTTTTATTTGCTTGTCCTCTAAGCCCGAGATTGCATAATATCAATGTGGGTTTTGTGAAAGAGTTGCTGGCCTCATGGATTTTGGTGCAAGATAACAACTATACATTCAACTTGGGAGTATGTATGTTGTGGGATATTTGGAAAGGCAGAAATGATTTAGTCTTTGAGCATAAACCTATTAATATTCAGTCTACTATAGCACATGAGATATACTGGTTTAGTATGTTCTATTATTATGAGGAGGGGTCTGATGTTCAAGCCACAGTCCCTATTCAGACCTTTACTGCCACTGTTAAGAATCAGCGATGGAGACCCCCTCTTGCAAATATGACAAAACTGAATGTAGATGCAGCATGGCGGACAGATAGGTCTTCTTATGCAGTGGTGGGAACAAATCAGGCTGGGAAGTTCTTATGTGCACAGGCGGATGTAGCTGATTATCAGAGTCCTCTACTCGCAGAAGCTTCAGGGTTCTTGCTAGCTATCAGGCTTGTCGCAGATATGAAGTTCAATAGAATTGTCATTGAAGGGGACTCTCAAAGAGTAGTTCTTGCATTAAATGGAGTAACTCTCAATGTCCCTTGGAGGCTACTTTGGTATATTGATCAGATCAAATTGATGGTTAGTAAATTTGATCAGGTGGTATTTTTGTTCGTTCTGCCATAGGAAAATGAAGTCTCCCGTATACTTGCTGCCTATGCTATCAGGCATAATGTTCACCGACGGTGGATATCTTCTCAACCTCCTTGTACTTCTTCCTGTCTTTATATGGAAGAAATCGATGATATCTTCTGGTTAAGTGTTTTTGTTTTTCTTTTGTTTGTCTGCTGGTTTTAGTAGTCTGTAATATTAAATAAATAAATATATATACTGATTTATGTTATATGAATAGTTTCGGTTTTAGTCTTACTCTTGTGAAGGGTGATGGCTAAGATTATGTAACCTTTCTTCGGTAAAGGTTGTTTTGATGATATTGATTATGTGGCAGGAAATAACATACACAGGGGGAGATTCTACTTTGAACTTGCATTTAATGATATATCTTTCTGAGGTGTGACTGTGGAAATTGAGGAAAAATTTCCTGATAAGTAACTAGATCGATTCTAGTTTCTATTATTGAAGTTAGAGAACAATTGCGTTGGTTAATCGCTTTCCAGATAAGATCTAAGTTAATTCTTATTTAGTTTTTGCTTATCTAATTAGGTATAATTACCGTTGTATTATTGGATCCTGATAAGTAACTAATTTAATATTGATATTAGAGAAATTAGAAAAAATTACTTCGGGTAATCATTCCTTGGTAAGATCCTAAATCAATGGATTTGGTAGTTTCAGGTTTAGTATTGCTTACCAAAGTGGCATGTTAGACATCCCATTCGCTTAGACTCTCGTAGGTTGTATCGAGCACTTCTGAACTTGAGAGGTCTTTGTGAAATAATTGTTGTCTTTTTTGTACCTTTGTCATTTTTGTGACAAATAAAGGGATAAATATATGAAGTATTAGGTGATTTACAATTACTTGCGAAGGATATACGTGATGAAAAATATTTATCTAAAAAGAAAAGTGTAAAACATTGATCGGGAAGGAGGGGGATACCATATTGGGTTATAGACATACTACAAAATTAAGTAACAAATATGCTCAAATTGAATATATACCTAGCTCTTATTTTGGGGGAGTAGAGTTATTATAATTAAATGCTTCAACATCAACATTTATTTTTGAATATTTGTAGGGCTTCGCGCCGTTGGAACTTGGAATCAAGCGTGCGAAGATAGAGTTAAGAGATTGTTATGTAATGTAATATTTTTGCAAAGAGTTCTTGTATTATCTATATGTAAAGAGTTTTTTCAATAACATTTCCAAAGGAGGATACTATTTGAGCATTTCTCAGTTGAACCCACCACGCGTCAGAATGTCAATTTTAGTTGTCATAGTTTAGTTCCAAAACTCAAAGTTGCTTGATTTGATTACTACAGTCAACATCGCTAGGTTAGGCTAAGAACATGGAAATGTTAAGACTTTCTCTTGTTACTCATGAATAATCTGAAGAAGTATTACCATCAATGAACACATCATCCTTCAGTTCTGTTAGAGTACTGCTCGGTCGAACTCGCATGCGTTGCTATCTCAAGCTTGTTTGTCAAGTTTAGTTGCCAAAACTATAAGTCTTGATTTTTAGTCTACTTATAGCTAAATCTCGGATTAGGAGAGTAAGTGTAGTTGAGCATTAGACTTCACGACGTTCATCGATTTAATACGAAGAACTACTAAGGGGAGCTTGTGGAACTTCATCAACAAAAGGTATGTGGAGACTTGAACTTATCTATTTCGTGGTGAGTATAACTCGTTTACATATTTCTCAAAATATGTGTTGGTAAGCTTTCTCTTTAACCAAGTTCATCTTATATTCTTGACGAAAGTCAAAAGATGAACATGTCAAAATCGCCTTGTAACATCTTATATGATTTATGTGAGACAATCATTTGATGTAGACTCAGAATGTTTCGTATTGATCATTCGATCACTTGAAAATTGCTTTGAAGCTAATAGTTTGTGTGAGACATCTATTGTCGTTTTCTAAGAGTGTTTCAATGATTGAAATGGGAGTTTAGAACAATTAACCATGATTGGATATAACACAGTATGCGTACTTGTATGCTAACTGTTGCAAGTTATTCCAAGTCCGGGAACCATAGTATGCATACCCGTATTGCGTACTGGTCGGTTAATGAAAGTCCAGAAACTTAGTATGCATACCGGTATGCGGACTGGCGTGAGTTTCAAGTTCCATAAATTCAACTGAGTTTGGAAGGTATGTGTACCCGTTCGCATACTGGCGAACCCAAACTTAGTCCGGCAACTTATTTATGCATACCTGTTTGCATACTTGAGTAGGTTATGTTCTAAAATCGGTTTATTCATGAACTAATACATTTATATAATAAGGAATGCAATCTTTTGCAAACCATGGCTATAATGTTCATGAATTGATTCGAGTGAATCAAAATTGATTTTGCTTCAATTGTATCTTGTATACTTGTGTGAGAATATAAACAATTGAACAGATCTAGAACTAGTTTCATTTGAGTCATTTGAACTAGTTATGGTTAAGATGAATATGGTTGATATGAAAGTGTTCATATGGATAACTTCGGTTAACTATTGTTGAGCCAACAAGGTGTACACGTTTAGGTATGGTTACTCATATCTAAATAAAGTCACTTTTCATTTGTGTGTAACAAGCTAAATTCGATCTAACGGTTGAAAGATATTAGCTTGAATCTAATCAGGTTTTCATCTAACTGTGAATATTGAATGCTTTGTTACCAAGGTAACATTTATTGCAAATCCTGATTTGAAGACTATATAAGGGAGAACTCTAGCAACTGGGAAACATAATCCCCACACCTCCTGTGTGATACTAGTTGCGACTAGAGTCGATTCTCCTTTAACCTTAGGTTTTTCCAAAACCCTGTAGGTTAACGACTTGAAGACTGCATTGGGATTGTGAAGCCAGACCCAATTATTTTCTCTATAGTTGTGTGTTCTGATATTGCTTTTTTCTATCGTGTTGAGTACTATATTCTCTAAGATTTGCTCGAGATTTAATCTCCGATAGGCAAGATAAAAAGTAGTCACAAACATCTTCATCTCATCGTTTGCGATTCCACAATATCTTGTTTAGCTACCATACGATTAAGATTATTGTGAGGTGATTGATATTACTAGGTTGTTCTTCGAAAATATAATTATGGTTTATCAATTGGTTCCTGTTCACCTTGATTTATCAAAAGACGGAACAAAACTCATAGGTATATCTGTGGGAGACAGATTTATCTATTTAATAAAATTTTCTGTGTGAGACAGATTGGTTTATCAAGTCTTCGACTTTGGGTCATAACAACTCTTAGTTGTGGGTGAGATTATCTAAAGGAATCAAGTGCGCAGAATCCGGCGTGGTTCTAGAGGCGTAAGGAACGCGACTGTACCTTGATCAGTGTGAGATTGGTTAGGGCTCAACTACATTCCAGTCCGAAGTTAACTTGGAGTAGGCTAGTGTCTGTAGCGTATTAATACAGTGTGGTGTTCAAATCTGGACTAGGTCCCGGGGTTTTTCTGCATTTGCGGTTTCCTCGTTAACAATTTTTTTGGTGTCTGTGTTTTTTCTTTTCCGCATTATATTTGTTTATATAATTGAAATATCACAGGTTGTGTGTAAGTCCATTCAATTGTGAATCCAACATTTGGTTTTTGATTATATTGATTGACACTCGGATATCGGTTTTTGATACCGTCCAGGTTATTTCTTATATTCAATCGGGCTCGCAAATTCCTATTTGTTTGATTGCAGATTGAATTGAGAAATAGAGATATAACTCTTGGATGTACTTTTCTTAAAATTGATTCTGACTGTCTAGTTGATTCTCTTGAAAGTATATTGGAGTTAGTCCATACAGATTTCTAAGTGAAATATTGGGTGTGGTTGTTAGACCCCCGCTTTTTCAAGTTCGATATTAGTAACAACAACTTGTTTCATTTGTATCTTTATTGTTTCAAGTTTGTATTTATTGATAAACATAACATATGAGGTAAAGTTTGTTTACTTGTCTCTGGTATCGGTGACTTGGTTATTATACTATGAATCGACATAAAACCAATTGGTAACTCGATATAATTCGTATGTTAAATTTACGGAATGAATTCAACCCTTGTGATTATTACTCAACATCATATCATAAACATAATCTAAGGAAACAAACTTGCAAAATAATGATTTTTAATTCAATGTGGCTTTAACCGATCCCAAGTGGTAAGGACAAATCCCAAGTCAGGACCGATCCTTACATAGTTCAAATGTGTTTTCAAATTTTCGATATGCTTGTTATCTTTGGGTTTCTACAAACATCGATATGTACATGTTTTAAACTTGAAATATTTACATGATGTCTCCATAGTGAATTGAACATGTACTGAATTCAAATATCTTTTAGATATTCGAAAATATATGCTTACCATATCCTAGAGGTTTTCATATCTCTAGTTTCTATATTAGTTTAGTATGTGTATCTATGCTAGCTAATATTAGTTGTCAACTAAGAGTTATTTCGGTTTATGAATTAGAATAGAATTGGTATTTTTTAATTTCAGAAATAATATTTTTTGAATATCATTAGGAATTTCGAGAATATCTTGACGAAATGACGAGGGTACCGACTACACCACAATCTTTTCGTATCAACTTATTACAGACACACCTTGTGTAGTTTTACCAAAACAATAATGACCAAAGAATTATTTTAACAAGATGTAACTTCATATATAGCCGATATCGAGCCAAATTGATCGTTGAATTCAAACCAACTGATTGCGCGATACATATGCATAATCTCAACAAAAACCATAGTCAAATGGATTTGATAGCAAAACCACATGCACAGAACGAAAATAAAAAAAAAAAACAAAAACGATCCAAGAAAACTCGTCAGTCTACCTAAAATTTTACAGCGTTAAAATACTTTGGACGAGTCACGTTATTGGTTATACCTACATGTTAGAGTAGTTAAACTACGAAACTCATGCAGTTTTCCACACCAATAATAACCATCATTTTCTTTATTTTTTCATCGCATTGAGGGTATGTATTCAGGCATACAAAGATTTTATAAAACGCTTTGAAAAAGCGGGGGTATAACAACCACACCTAATAATTCGTTCGGCAATCTGTATGGACTAACTCCAATATAATTCTGAGAGCACCAACTTAAGAGCAATCTCAATCAAGAGACATATTAAAGAGCTTAATCTCAATTTCTCAATACAATCTGTAATCAAACAGATAGAAATCTGTGATCCCGATTGATATGAATAACTTAGACGGTATCAAATACCAATGCCCAAGTGCCAATCAATTCCTATCCAACAATCAAGGTTGGATTTACGCCTCTAGAACCACGCCAGATTCTGCACACTTGATTCCCTTAGCTGATCTCACCTACAACTAAGAGTTGCTACGACCCAAAGTCGAAGACTTATAAACAAATCTGTCTCCTACAGCTAAGTTTACACTGATAGATAAATCTATCTCCCACAGAAGTACCTACGAAGTTTTTGTTATGTCTTTTGATAAATCAAGGTGAACATGAACCAATTGATAATACGGTCTTATACTCCCGAAGAGCATCCTAGAAATATCAATCACCTCACAATAACTTAACAATATGGTAGTAGAAGAAGTTACTGCAGAATCACAAAGAATGAGACAAAGAGCTTTGTGATTACTCTTGATATCTTACCTATCGGAGATAAATCTCGAGCAAATCTTAGAGAAGATAGTACTCAGTACGATAGAACAAGTAAGATCAGAATACACAACTACAGAGAAAATAGTTGGATCTGGCTTCATGAATCCCAAATGCAGTCTTCAAGTCGTTAACCTATAATGGTTTTGGAGAAAACCTAGGCTAAAGGAGAATCAACTCTAGTCGCAACTAGGACATAGGAAAGTGTCAGCATTAGGTTTTGCAGTTGCTAGAGTTCTCCCATATATAGTCTTTCAAATCGGGGTTTGCTTTCAATCAAATCTAAGATAGCTTAGTAACAAAGCATTCAATATTCATCGTTAGATGAAATACTGATTTAATATTCAAGCTAAGTCTGCTTAAAACCAAAGCAATATCTCTCCACCGTTGGATGGTCTAGCTTGTTACACAAAAATGAAATATACCTTCATTTAGATATAGGTAACCGTACCTAAACGTGTATATTGAGTTGGCTCAATAACAGTTAACCGGAGTTAGCCATATGAACACTTTTGTCTTGACCACATTCATCTAACACATCTAAATTAACTATGAGGATCAATCAATCATAAAATATAATCAAATGAATCTAATTATGTTTCACATAAAGTTGTTCAATTGTTCACTATCTCATAGAAATATATATAAACCAATTGAAACAAAATCGGATTGATTCGTAAGAATTCAATTCATGAACATTAAGCCACGGTTTGAAAAGATTGCATTACTTAACTCATAAATATATTTGTTCATGAGTATGAAAATCATACTTAACCTATTTTAGAACTTTAACCATTATGTTTGCAAACAGGTACGCAAACTATAGCTTCCATACTTTAGTCTTGTCCAGCCGTTTGCAAACGGGTATGCAAACAGCCGTCCCAGACCTAACTCAGGTAGAACCGTTTGAATACTAGGTATGCAAACAAGGTTCCCGGAATTTAACAGTTAAACATACTAGGTACGCAAACAAGGTTCCCGGACCTGAATCATACCAAAACAGTTTGCATACTAGGTACGCATACTGTGTTGTATCCAGACAAAGGTTTTTGTTCTAAACTCCCATTTCAATCATTGAAACATCCTTAGAAGACGACAATATCTGTCTCGCACAAACTATTAGCTTCAAGTAATTTTCAAGTGATCGGATGATCAATACGAAACTTTCCAAGTCGACATCAAATGATTGTCTCACATAAATCATATAAGATGTTTCAAGGAAATTTCCACATGATCATCTTTTGACTTATTATTTAGTTTCCAACAAATAAATTGTTTCCAACTAAATTCATCAAGAATATGATGAACGTAGCTAAAGCAAAAAGCTTCTAACACATATTTCGATAAATAGATAAGCGAGTTAAACTCAGCTCGAAATATCAAATTTGTATAATATAAAAGTCAATATAGCTATACGACTTAGTCTCATTAGGATATATAATAGAATAAACTTCTGAGTGAAAGATAAGTTTTAGTCTCCACATACCTTTGGTTGATGAAGTTCCTCCAAGCTTCTCCAGTAGATCTTCGTCTTCAATCGATGAACATCGTGAAGTCTAAAGCTCAACTACACATTCTATCATAATTTGAGACATAGCTATAAGTAGACTAGAAATCAAGACTATAGTTTTGATCAACTAAATTTAACAAACAAGCTTGAGATAGCAACGCTTGCGAGTTCGACCGATCAATGCTCTAACACCCCCTATTGCCATTGATTGTATGACCTTGATAGGAGAACCTGGTGGAGTTATATTGGTAGTAGTTGGGGTCAACGCTAAAGAATAGAGTTGCCTTATAACTTATGGTATTGTGGATAGCGAAAATATTTAGGCGTGTACTTGGTTTAGAAAGAGGAAATGTTATTGTCAGCTATAGATCAGGAGGTACCAATACTGGTATATCTAGAAGTTTTAAAAAGAAGTTCCGCATGTTTGTATGTCATTTATGGTAAGATCAACCAGTTTAACTGATTTAATAAGGCGCTTTAATGATCATATAAGAATCAGCCGGATTCAATTATACTCGAAGGATTATGTCACTCAATTAAACGTTCTTTTCACACGACCTCAATTTATAATGATGTCGAGAAGTAATCAGAAGAATATATTTTTTTCCTGGGCAACGTTACTGGCTTGCATATAAGAGTGAACATTATTAGAATATTCATTCAATTTTTAAATATTCTTATATTTTTATTTTTAATGGGAATTTGTCAGTAAAGGGTTTTTCTCGGAGATAGATTTGTTTCATCTTCGAGTTTCCCAAAAAGATATAGCTTTATTGTTCTTCTTCCATGGAAATGAAACAAACGACATTTACCCATTTATTCGAGACTCTGCTTCTTCTTATAGTTTACCGTAGAGAGGGAAGACGAGATCACCTAAAGTTACCCACTATTTGTGAGGACACCAAAAAGACTAGATGACATTAATATTTATGTTTTGACCCCATCTGTATAGAGTTCCGTAGTTGATAAATATCAACGTCTATAATAGAAAATTTATAAATTGGCTCTACCTATATTGAACAATTTTTAAAAAAAAAGAACCAAAAAAAAAGAACATAAATCAATAAAAAGAAATGATCAAAATTAAGAGTTATTTTCGAAAAACACCCCAAACTGAAAAATTTCGGGCTTAATTTTTATGAAAAACCCCAAAACTATAACGAAAATCCATGATTTCTAAAGATAGGTATCAAAATTGGAGGGGCGGGTACCATTCCAGTGATTCCTCCAACGATTTGTATCAGTTAATTTTTTTTGTGTGTTCTATGGAATGTACCCACCCCCAAATATTGGTACCTCCTATGGCAATCATGCAAATATCAATCTATTTACTAATCCACACATCAAAATAAAACATGAGAATCAAGCAATTACAATAAGTTGTAAGCGGTAAATAAATCTTCTCAACTTTGTTAATTGTTAATGTTAACAATGAATGGAGATTTTCCATTTACTGGTTTATTTTTCTATCAAAATTAAACAATAAAAAAAAAGATGATGTCGAATAGGTCATGCTGATGAGGTTAGAGTTGGTATCCATCCTAGATTTGTCGTGACAGTGAGTGAGAGCCTGAAAGAAGAAGAGGTGCTGAAGAGAAGATGAACAAAGAAACTAAAAAGTGATTTAGTTTTCTAGGATTAGGTTAAACTTAGTATTATATAAATGTATATGGACCTTTAAGATTAAATTAATATATAAATTAATAAATATATTTTAGCCGTCCTACATTGGCTCGACTCAACCGGTTTTGGACCTAAAGTGGGGCACAGAGCCGACAGATCGACGTAAATCATTTTTAAAACCATCAACAACATTGGATGAACGATTTAGCTTGGTTCCGGCCCGTTTGTCGGTCATGCCTTATTTTTACAACCCTAATGGGGACACTAATTTTGTTGAACTTGTCACTTCAAGTTCAAGTCCTTTTATTGGGCATATTAGTTCAAGTTCTGTTGGTGCACTTGTTTCTCCTGAGATATCTACTACTTCAAGTTCTTATACTGAGCCTGCTGCTACTGAGGCACTTACTACAGTTACAAGTTCCATTCTTACGTCTATTATCCAAATATATAATATCTAAATCAGTTTCCCAGGTACCTAAACTTTTACCTTCTGATTTTATGCTGAATTTTCTTCTCAAACATCTATTCATATTGCTTTAACAATATTAGCTGACTCTCTGGATGAACCTAAAACTGTTAACAAAGCTTCTAAATTTTTAAAATGGATTAAGGACATTAAACTTCAATATGATTCTCTAATAATACATGGGTGTATGTTGCATACAATCTCTAAATAAATATTTTAGGTTTGAAACTCAACTCAAGGCCGGTGGAACTTTAGAAGACACAAAGCTAGAATAGTAGATAAAGGTTTCCATCAGGTGTGTAGTAATGGTTTTGAAGAAATTGTTAGTCATGTTATTAAAGCCACCACTATAAGATGTGTGCTTAGTCTTGCTTTGGAAAACAGATGGTATAAGTGGCAGTTGGATGTAACCAATACCTTTATACATGGATATTTTTCTGAAGATGCATACATGGAACAACCTCCTGGATTTTTCTCTCTAACTCATCCAAATCACGTCTGCCATTTGAAGATGTCTTTATACATGCTCAAAATTTCTTATTGGTTAAATACGTTTCACTAAATATATCAATGATAGTCTCGTATTTATTTTTAAACAAGACTCCATTAAATTAATAATATTACTCGTATATATTGATGATATAGTTGTGTTGTGATATTCTGATGATCTGCAATATTTTGTGAGTGTTATGAAGTTTGAATTTGCAATGAAGAATATTTTCCATCTAAATTACTTCTTGAGTATGGAAGCTAAGTGTGGTTCCTTCCCTGGCACTTTATTTCTTAGCCAGAACAAGTACTCTATTAAAATGCTAAAGAAACATGATATATAGGGTTGTAAACCCCGCAAGACTATTGTTATACAAGGTAAGTGAGTTTCTACTTTTGACATGACTTTATTGGAGAAGGTTCCCGCTTATAGAAGTTTGATTGGATTTATGAATTATTTGACAGTTACAAGGCCTGGCATTATCAATGTTGTCAATTATGTATCCCAATTTATGTATTGTCCCACTGATGTGCATCTTCAACTAGATAAAAGAAATTTAAGCTATTTAAAAAGTTCTTTGGGGTCTGGAATTGATCTTAGTAGTGGTAATTATTTAGAGATTATAGCTTATTGTGATAGTGAATGGGCTGGATGCCCTGCCATCAATAGATCCACTGAAGATGAGTACATGGTCTTAGAAAATGTAACAATTGAGATAAGTTAGCTTCATTATCTATTTGAGGAACTTGGTATTGTAATGAACCTTCCTTGCTTGGTGTCTCCCCGACTCTTCCTTTCAAACTCCACTGTGATAGTATGGGTTCAGAGAGAATTGCCAGTAATTCAATCTTTCATGCTTGTACGAAGCATATTGAAGTGGACAACCACTTAGTTATAACACGTTTGGATACCATAAGCAGAAGTTAGAAGCAGAACTATTTTGCTTCACAAAAGCTAAATTTTCTGCTTCTAGAAGTCGTTCTGAAAAACTATTGGAAAACTGACTTCAGAAGTCGAAAAGAAACTTCTGAATGTACATCCAAACATCCTATTTTGGACTTAGTCCCCATTGACTTCCTCAAAGTTTTCTTTGTTCCTACTATTTAATATGAGTAGCAGACTTATTTTCTAACGCTCAACTTTCTCAGTTTAAGTCCCAAGTTATTACTCTGGCAGTGCACGGTTTGAGAGGATTTGATATCATGTGTATGTTAGTAACTAACTTGGATTATCAACACCAATTCTTTCTGTTATGTGTACAACTATCTCCAGCTATATTTGTAATTGTCGGATGAGACATTTTGATTATGTTAGAATATTTTGTTTCAGTGCTAATATGTGTGTGAGGTTAGCATGTCGCATGATTCTAGTTTTCGTTTTTTTCCTTTCTTATTTATATATTAATATAAAATAAGATCTCCTGTTATTATCTTGGAATCTTACAATCAGTACAACCTATCACTTCTCTCAGGAGGAAACCATAGAAGAAAAACATGATGGTATCTAGCAGCTTTGTTTAAAAATTGTATGCGAGGGATAAATATATGATTTACACGTGGAGAACATCCAATATAGGCGAAGGAGGATAAATTGTGTATGCGGAAGTATGGAATCAACTCACCCACGTGCATGCTTCAATCGAAAAATCTGCTAAGATAAAGAAATAACAATACGTGTAAAGAAAGATGAATGCGGATTAAAGGGAGCGTTGGGAGCATTTAATATTGAGTCAAAATAGTCATCTATGAGAAGATCAAGTAGCTAGATAACGCATCAAGCATGGATATGCCTTGAAAAAGAGGGGGTACAAAAACCACTCCCAATATTTAGCTTAGCAATCTGTATAGACAAACTCCAATATATTTTCTAGAGAATCAACTAGACAGTCAGACTCAATCTAGATAAAAAGTATATCAAAGAGTTTATATCTCAATCTCTCGATTTGATATATACTCAAGCAAATAGAAATCTGCGAGTCTTTATCAAATACTAAAGAGATAACTTGGATGGTACCAAAGACCAATATCCAAGTGTCAATCAATTTAAATCAACAACCAAAAGGTCGATATTCTAATTGATTGAACAACGCACAACCTGTGATATTTCAATTATATAACAAAATATGATGCGGAAAAGAAATAACACAGACACCAGAATTTTGTTAACGAGGAAACCGCAAATGCAGAAATACCCCGGGACCTAGTCCAGATTGAACACACACTGTATTAAGCCGCTACAGACACTAGCCTACTCCAAATTAACTTCGGTCTGGACTGTAGTTGAACCCCAATCAATCTCAAACTGATCCAAGGTACAATTATGCTCATACGTATCTAATCCCAGCAGGATACTACGTACTTGATTCCCTTAGCTGATCTCACCCACAACTAAGAGTTGCTACGACCCAAAGTCGAAGACTTTAATAAACAAATCTGTATCAAACAGAAAAGTCTACGGTAATAGATAAATCCGTCTCCCACGAATATACCTCAGATTTTTGTTTCGTCTTTTAAAAAATCAAGGTGAACAAGAACCAATTGATAAATCAGACTTATATTCCCGAAGAACAACCTAGTATTATCAATCACCTCACAATTATCTTAATCGACGCAGCGAAAAAAGATATTGTGGAATGACAAGCGATGAGACGAAGTGTTTGTGATTACTTATATATCTTGCCTATCGGAGATATCAATCTCAAGCCAATTATTACAATTGTACTCGTACGATAGAAACAACAAGATCAGATCACACAACTACGAGAAAGTAGTATCGGTCTGGATTCACAATCCCAATGAAGTCTTTAAGTCGTTAACCTGGTTTAGAAGAAGAAACCAAAGGTTAAAGGAGGATCGACTCTAGCTTAGCACAACTAGTATCACACAAAAGGTGTGGGGATTAGGTTTCCCAGTTGTTAGAGTTCTCCCTTATATAGTCTTTCAAATCAGGATTTCCAATCAATGTTAGCTTGGTAACAAAGCATTCTATATTCACCGTTAGATGAAAACCTGATTTAGATTCAAGCTAATATCTTTCAACCGTTAGATCGAAAACTAGCTTGTTACACACAAATGAAATGCACGTTTCTAGGCTTGTGTAACCGTGCCCAAACTTGTACATTTGTTGGTTCAACAATAGTCAACCAAATGGTTAGCCATATGATCACTTTCATATCAACCATATTCTTCTTCACCATAACTAGTTCAAGTGACTCAAATGAACTAGTTAGAGAGTTGTTCAATTGCAAGGAAATCTTATGTAACTACACAAGACACAATCGAAGCAAAAATGATTTGATTCACTTGAATCGGTTCATGAACTATATAGCCACGGTTTGCAATTTGCATTCCTTAGTTTATATAAGAATAAGTTCACAAACATCGTTTTTAGATATAACCTACTCAAGTTTGCGGACTAGGTTCGCGGACTTAAGTTCCCGGATGGAGTTCACAAACTCCAGCAGAATTTCTCTGGACGAGAACTTCCGCCAGTTCGCGGACTGAGTTCGCGGACTTGGCTCACGCCACCATGTCGGTTCTCTTGATCAACAAAGTTCGCAAACTTCGGTTCAAGGAATAAGGACTTATACATATATGTGTTTCCACAACAATGCTTATATCCTCCAATGATTATATAATCTAAACTCTCATTTCAATCATTGAAACATTCTTAGAGGACGTTGATATTCTATAGTTGTTATTCACAAACTATTTTTCGTCAAAGTAAGCAATTTTCAAAGTGATTGAAACTTGTCATGACTTTCGTCACTAGGTAAAGATGAACTTGGTTAAAGCGAAAGCTTACCAACACATATTTCGAGAAATAGATAGGGGAGATAAACTCAGCTCGAAATAACAAATGTGTATAATCTAAGTCTATATAGCAAAACGACTTTTGTCTCAAGATAGGAGATAAATAGACTTTTGAGTGATAGATAAGTTCAAGTCTCCACATGCCTTTTAGTCGATGAAGATCCACTGGTTCCTTGAGTAGTCCTTTGTCTTGTATGATGATTTCCATGGATTTCTTGAGCTCAACTACACTTTCTATCCTAGTCCGAGACCTTAGCTATAGTAGACTAGAAATCATGACTTATAGTTTTGATCACCAACATTGAAAAACATGATTGAGATAGCAACACATGCGATTTCGACCGAGCAATGCTCTAACAGGCCTTCTCGGGTTGGCTGAGCAGTATAATCAGGACCGAACCCGATATCGACGTGGAAAGCGTTACTCGATAAATGTGAAGCCCAATACCGTATCTTGTGTTATAAATAGAGGTCGTCTGTGTATGTTTTAAATAGGCTGCAAAAAAATAACTAAACATCTTGTGTAAGAAAGTGATAATAAGAATACGAGAAGAGAGAAAGCATGTAGTTAATCTTCTACCTTCACCAAAAAAGATATCATCTCATGTAACCAAATAAACATTATTACTGGAGAACCCGTGGATGTAGTTTTCATTAACAACCGAACCACATAAAATTCTTGTGTGTTCATTCTTGTTTATTTTGCTTTATTCATATCTGCATATATTTAACTTATACTCATTTCATCTTGAACTTCACATCGAATAGTTAGATTGACATCTTATGGGCTGTAAGAATTTGTGCAGTTACAGTTTGGCGCTAGAAATGATTAAAGAGATTCGTCTCACCTGGCCTAGGGTTAAGGTTTTCAGTTCTCAAGGTTTCAAATAGTCGTATTTTGTCAAAGTTTTTTTAAGTCTTTTATAATTTTTGGATTCTTAATCTCGTAATCTTAGTTTTAAAAAAATACATCTGGAAGTTCGTGTAAGGAGATAAATATTAAAAAAGTATTAAGGCCAAAAAATCACTTCGAGGTTTTCAAAGATCTGTTTGTTTTCAGCAAAGCTTAAAAGTTCTTCTTTAAATCAAGAAGCATCAAACCACATTTAATTTTAAAGTGTAGTTTCGAAAAATTAGTTCGAGATTTCCAGAGATCGTTTGTTTTCAGAAAAGCTTAAAAGTTCTTCTTTAAATCAAGAAGCATCGAACCACATTTAATTTTCAAGCATAGTTTCTTCGTCTTTACTGCTTATCATTAGCGAGCAAGGTCATTTTGTTAGAAAAATGCTCAGTTGAACCCATAAGTTTTGCTATTTCAATATTGTTGTCAGTGTTAGATGATCAGTACTATATCTAGTTTACTAAGTCAAGTCTCGCACTAGGTGAGAATTTGGTAGTTGAGTATCATACATCACCCTCGAAGACTGAAGATCGACGAAGACATTTGGAGAACATCTTTTATCAGGTATGTGAAGACTAAACCACTCTATTTACTCAATATCTTACCATCATATCTGTTGATACTATGTCGTATGACTTCTAGTAGATTTACAACGAAGAAATTTCGAGTCAAGCTTGTCTTGTTAAATATCTCAAAACATGATTCAAGCATAGATGTTCAAAGGTGGTTAACAATTTTAGTTCGAAACAATTTATTGATCGAGAATTAAATTGTGGGTCAATTAAAAATTGCCTATGCAAATGATTTTATCATTTGGGAATGTTTGAAACATTATAAGAGAGAATTCAGAACTTCTGATATTTCTGCACAGGATAGGTTGGCGAACTAGTTTGCAAACCATAGATATCTGAGTTTTAAAAATACAGGGAAAATTGGAGAAACAGTTCGCAAACTGCAAGTTTTGTTATGAAGGTGAACTGAATTTTGATGTTGACATAAAAAGCTTACGGTTGGCGAACACAGTTCACGAACTGTGTCCATCTGAGTTCATAAACCGAGTACGGTTGTTGAACCCAGTTTGCGAACACTGTACATCTGAGTTATTGAATCCAGTAGGTTTGGCGAACCCGGTTCTCGAACGTAACACCCTGACTCCTGAACTTTAGCCTTACGATTCACGAACTGTTTCACCAGCGGTCCCAGAAGAATTTAGCAGATGCTCAAAGACTTATATTTGGAAGAAATATTTTGTGCTTTCTCCCCTCTGAAGATCGCTAAGGTATCAGGGATTGAATAAAGGACGACTCTAGCAACCAACTAGGACATAAGGTGGATTGAATTTTTCAGTTGAAAGAGAATCTTTATTTATAGTTTTTCAAGACTGAGAGTTGCTTACAATTCAAGCTAAGATAACTTGAGAATCAAACAAACACTTTTTGTGTTTAGATGAAATCTAGCTAGGGTTTCAAACAAGCATTTGAGAATTAGTCTTGAGAATACAATAGAAGAATATACACTATGGTCCGGTTACGGAACCGTGTATGATGACCGTTCGGTTTTGGCAAATATGCCCTTCGATCTATAAGAAAATTGATGTTCCTTTTAACACCTAAGAGTTTAATCATGATGAACACACGTAAGTGTTTTACTGAAGAATGAATTCTTATAAGTGTTTAAGAGAGTTATAGCAATGCTAAACATATTTAAAAAGGGGGTATTTTGTTTTTTCTTCCCTCTAAAGATCGCTAATTTGCATTACCTCCCCTAAAAAATTAATTAATGATACCTCTTGCCGTTGATTTTCCATCCAATTCCAGTTAGTTGACTAAGAAATAGTGCAGTGCGGCAAGGATAAAATTTTTTTCCAACAAACTATCTAATATACCCTTGTGTGCATACTTGCAATTACTAACGAAGAAGATGAGGGTAGTTTGGGAAATTCACCAAAGTATTTTTATATTTTTCACGCATGCACCGTTGCTGAGTCAACTAAGTGGAATTGGATGGAATAGTAACGGTAGGAAATACCATATGGTCCTAGGAATAATATATTAAGATGAGTCTGAAAAAGCGGGGTACAACAACTACACCCAACAATTCGATTAGCAATCTGTATGGACAAACTCCAATATACTTTCTAGAGAATCAACTAGACAGTCAGACTCAATCTAGATAAAAGTATATCAAAGAGTTTATATCGCAATCTCTCGATTTGATCTTTACTCAAGCAAATAGAAATCTGCGAGTCTTTATCAAAGAGAGATAACTTGGATGGTACCAAAGACCAATATCCAATTGTCAATCAATTTAAATCAACAACCAAAAGGTCGGATATTCTAATTGATTGAACAACGCACAACCTGTGATATTTCAATTATATAAACAAATATAATGCGGAATAGAAATAACACAGACACCAGAATTTTGTTAGCGAGGAAACCGCAAGTGCAGAAAAACCTCGGGACCTAGTCCAGATTGAACACAAACTTTATTAAGCCGCTACAGACACTAGCCTACTCCAAACTAACTTCGGTCTGGACTGTAGTTGAACCCCAACCAATCTCACACTGATCCAAGGTACAGTTATGCTCCTAAGCCTCTGATCCCATCAGGATGCTACATACTTGATTCCCTTAGCTGATCTCACCTACAACTAAGAGTTGCTACGACCCAAAGTCGAAGACTTTAATAAAAAAATCTGTATCACACAGAAAAGTCTACGGTAATAGATAAATCTGTCTCCCACGAATATACCTATGAGTTTTGTTCCGTCTTTTGATAAATCAAGGTGAACGTGAACCAATTGATAAGCCGGACTTATATTCCCGAAGAACAGCCTAGTATTATCAATCACCTCACAATAGTCTTAATCGACGCAGCGAACAAAGATATTGTGGAATCACAAACGATGAGACGAAGTGTTTGTGATTACTTTTCTATCTTGCCTATCGGAGATATAAATCTCGAGCCAATTATTACAATTGTACTCGTAACAATAGAAACAGCAAGATCAGATCACACAACTACAAGAAAAGTAGTATCGACCTGGCTTCACAATCCCAATGAAGTCTTTAAGTCGTTAACCTGGTTTTAGAAGAAGTAACCAAAGGTTAAAGGAGAATCGACTCTAGCTATGCAACTAGTATCACACGTAAGGTGTGAGGATTAGGTTTCCCAGTTGCTAGAGTTCTCCCTTATATAGTCTTTCAAATCAGGGTTTGCAATCAATGTTAGCTTGGTAACAAAGCATTCAATATTCACCGTTAGATGAAAACCTGATTAGATTCAAGCTAATATTTTTCAACCGTTGGATCGAAAACTTAGCTTGTTATACACAAATGAAATGTCCAATTTTAGGTTTACGAACCGTTCCAAAGGATTAACATTTGTTGGTTCAACAATAGTTAACCAAATGGTTAGCCATATGATTACTTTCATATCCACCATATTCTTCTTCACCATAGCTAGACCAAATGACTCAAATGAACTGGTTAGAGAGTTGTTCAACTGCTTAGATCTTATGTAACTACACAAGACACAATCGAAGCAAAAATGGTTTGATTCACTCAATTCAGTTCATGAACTTTATAGCCATGGTTTGCAAAAGCATTCCTTAGTTTATATAAACATGAGTTCAAGAACAACCGGTTTTAGATATAACCTTCTCAAGTTCGCGGACTTAAGCTCACAGAAGGAGTTCACAAACTCCAGCAGAAATTCTCGAGTCGAGAACTTCCGCCAGTTCGCGGACTTGGCTTACGCCACATTCCGTTTCTCTTGATCAAAAAAGTTCGCAAACTTTGGTTCAAGGAATAAGGACTTATACATATATGTGATTCAATAACAATGCTTATATTCCACCAATGGTTATGTAATCTAAACTCTCATTTCAATCATTGAAACATTCTCAGAGGACGTTATCTAGCCGTTATTCACATGCCATTTTTCGTCAGAGCAATTTCCAAAGTGATTGAAACATAACATGACTTTCGTCACTAGGTAAAGATGAATTTGGCTAAAGCAAAAGCTTACCAACATATATTTCGAGAAATTGATAGGCGAGATAAACTCGGATCGAAATAACAAATGTGTATAATGAAAGTCTATACATCAGCACGACTTTTGTCTCAAGAGTAGGAGATAGAGTAGATAGACTTTTGAGTGACAGATAAGTTCAAGTCTCCACATACCTTTTAGTCGATGAAGATCCACCTGTTCCTTGAGTAGTCCTTCGTCTTGTATGATGATTGCCATGGAGTCTTGAGCTCAACTACACTTTATATCCTAGTCCGAGACCTTTAGCTATGTAGTCTAGAAATCTAGACTTATAGTTTTGATCACTAACATTGACAAACATGCTTGAGATAGCAACACATGCGAGTTCCGCCGAGCAATGCTCTAACAATATCCCCCTTTGTCAATTTTAGTGGAAAAACTATTAATACATATGGAATACAAAAAATAAATAAATTAACTTTTGTAGCTCCTATTCCACATGCCTAATCTTCAAAATTACTCGAAATCTTCGTCACTTCCAAGTACTCCAATAATCCCAAAGGTTGTAAGTTTAGCATCATCGTTGTTGAAAATCCGTAGCTATAACAACAAGAAAACAATAGTTCTCAATCATTGTTATACAGTGTCATGGTATCATTACACAACGTCAAAATCCAATTGTATCACAACTTCGATAACAATACTATGGTGATATGTATCACTCCCCCTTAGTCACTACTCCATCTCACATGGAAACCACTCCCCCTTACATAATGATCCGAAAACCATATGTATTTGTAGTGTGAACTACATATTAATTCTCCCCCTTTTTGTCAATAAAATTGGCAAAGGTACAAGAACGGGATCCTAATGAAATTTCCAAAAGAGACATTTCTTGACCAAAAGAAAGTAAAAATATATCATCTTGTTTAGATGCAATCATAAAGCCGAAGGTAAATGCATTCATCAAGGAGTTGTAAAGATACAAGATAACTCCTATAATATTCCACAGCCCCACTCCCCACAAAGATTTGGCAATTAAGCGCAAGTTCAAAAAGAACTCTCCCTTATTAAATGTCATTCCCGAAAGAACAACAAGAGCGACCTTAATTTCGAAAGAAAAGAAGGATTTCTTTGGACATAACAAATCACATACAAGTATGAATTTGAATCCAAAATACTCAATTAAATTAACCACAAGAGAACCCATGATTAATTTAATCGAAAATGCTCAAACATAAGTGAACTTATGGAGACTTAAAAATAATTAGATTAATCACAAGAGAACCCATAATTAATCTAATCGAAATACACAACCAAACTAATCACAAAAGTAATCAATTTAATTGGTCATGCTCGACATAAGAAAACTTACGGAGCAACAACTAAATAACCAAACAAGACGATTAATTTAGTTGGAATTGCTCGACATAAAGTACCTCATGGAACAACAACATAGCTAATCAAAATAATCAACTTGGTTGTATAATGCTCAACATAGGACACTTTACGGAGCCTCACAGTAATACATAATGTATGGATCAGGGAAGATCAATTACTGTGGAATACACAAGGATTCATTTTATTTTCCATCACTATTCGCATAACGACATTCAATAGACATAATCCTTGCAAACAAAAGATTTTAACCTATCTTCCATCAATAATTGGCAATATAGGCTTAACTTTTGTATTTGTCAAAAGTCCATTCATTCTTTTATCAATATATGAATATCGACATACGAAAGACTTTACTTTTGACAAGATATGGGACGGTCAAAGTTCACGGAGGTAAACACACACATCCCATAAAAATATTGCAATATATAAAACCATAAAGATTAATACTGCAAAAATCATCTTCCAAAAAAATTTAGAATTTAAACCAATAAATCTAAAAACATGAAAATGAAAACGATGGACATAGCTATGTGTAATCACAATAATGGCTATTCCAAGCTCTAGTTATTCTTCTAATCAAAACAAGAAAAATAGAAGATTTAATAGGCAAACAAAAAGAAATGCACAAACAAAGCAACTCCTATGCCAAAACCGGACAAGAACATAAGTCAACAGACGGTTCTGGATCCTCATGAGTCTTGAGGTTTTCGATCTTGTGAACGACAGCATCCTCTGCACTTTTGGAGATAAAATCCTTATTGGGAAGTTCTTTAACACGGGTCTTCATGAGAACAAGGTCAGAATTAACCTTTTTCAACTCAGTTCTTACCACATCAAGACACTTCATTGTATCAACAAGTTTCTGCTTTGCATCCTCAAAGTTATTTAGGAAGTCAAGAACTATATCTGACGAAATCTCTTCAACCTCCTCTATATCCGAATAAGAATCAGGAGATTGAGGAAAAGATCCTTCAACTTCAACAAAGGTTCTCTTCTCTTTATCGAATTTCGAAATATACCACATTATCAACAAAGTCTTCAGGTAAATCCCAAGAGCAGGAAGAAGAAGCCATTGATAACAAGAAACCTAGAGTGAAAAGTTCAACTCAATAGGATAGGTATATAAATAAGATTCGAGAGACTTAGGGTTCACAAAATTGGTCCGTGAGAGACCTCAAAACCGTTTGTGTACCCGTAAGAGGATGGTTCACAAAGCCCGTACGGAAAGAGTCCATGCCTTTTAGATTTCAAAACCAAGTTTGAAAGCACAAAAAATAAATAAAAAACTAATAACACGAAGGGAAAAACAAAAATACTCATGTAAAGTGTTTGACTAATTATCCATCTAAGAACGATAAGAAATTAGCTAGATAATCAGAGGCACTTTGCTAGGAGTATACCTTTTCAATTCTTACACAACTAGGATTTTTGTAGGTGAGATAACAACCTTGTGATTAATTTTCACAAGTATGAGCCATTGGCTCATTAAATGGACTGTGTTTATGATCGAGTCTCTTTTTCCTTCTGAATCGAGAGAGAGATCCCTTTTTATGTGAGAAATTATCATAAAACTTACTGTTATCAAAATACGAGACATAGTTAGAGTTCTTACCAGAAGAATTTTGATTTGAGGAGGATGACAACCTGTCGACAATTTATTTATATCCCTCAATTATCTCCATCAATTTATTTCTCACATCATCAATTTTTCTTCTTTCTTCTGGGATTTCATTCACATCAAGGGAAACATGGTTTCCAGAGGAATCGACTTGATCTTTCCTTAGACGATTCTTGTTAAGACTTCTATTCTGCTTTAGAGCATTTGAGGAACTCATTGAACTGACCTTCCTGGTAACATACACAGGGTAAGTATGAAAACCAACTGGTTTAGACATACGAATGTCAGTTACACCTTTGAGAATTAAGTCTAAGGTGTGTTGAAGTTGAACCAATGAGGTTTTATTCAACCTAGAGTTTCTCTTTTTTTTAGCAGAGCCTTTTGCATCGCAAAAGAGGCATACTTTCTGGTCACAAAAGTGATTAGACAAAGTAGTCTTCACAACCTCGTTAGGAGATTTCTTCCTTCCATGTGATGTGGAACGTCCTTGATCAATGGGAAATTCAGACACATTCTTTGTAACAAGAAGGGATTCCAATTTTACTTCTAGAGCTGGAACGTTTTCAGGCGTAGCAGAAGTACTTGGTATATTAGACTGCTTAGAGCATCCTTGAATAGAGAGTTTACTCAAGCGATGTTCAATTTCCAAAGCATCCTTTTTGAGGCTAGCCTCAAGAGTCATACGTGAAGAATGATCTTCAGTATTTTCTTTGAAATTACAATCTCTGATTACACCAAGAAGAACATCAACATGATGTTTTAACCGATTAAATATGTCAGCTTGGATTCTAGCAAGATTTAGAATCAAGACACTCTCTTCAGCTGTTTCCCGTTCATTTAGAGGGATAGACTCTTTTGAAGGGTAATCAGAAATACTCATGTCGGAGCCTGTCTGTCTTGTTGGAACACATGGTTCGTCTATATTTGAGATTGAAGAATTTTTCTTTTGAATAGAATTAGACAAGACAAAGCCTTTATTTCTGGTGACGCGTTTATCAGAGATACTATCGTCCATCCTCAGATCGCTACAGACACAGACTTGTAAGGTCTTGAACGTGTTTGCCTGCTCTGATACCAATTGTAAAAGCGGGGGTACAACAACCACACCCAACAATTCGATTAGCAATATGTATGGAAAAACTCCAATATACTTTCTAGAGAATCACTAGACAGTCAGACTCAATCTAGATAAAAGTATATCAAAGAGTTTATATCTCAATCTCTCGATTTGATCTTTACTCAAGCAAATAGAAGTCTGCGAGTCTTTATCAAAGAGAGATTACTTGGATGATACCAAAGACCAATATCCAAGTGTCAATCAATTTAAATCAACAACCAAAAGGTCGGATATTCTAATTGATTGAACAACTCACAACCTATGATATTTCAATTATATAAACAAATATAATGCGGAATAGAAATAACACAGACACCAGAATTTTGTTAACGAGGAAACCGCAAATGCAGAAAAACCTCGGGACCTAGTCCAGATTCAAGATACATTGTATTAAGCCGCTACAGACACTAGCTTACTCCAAACTAACTTTGGTCTGGACTGTAGTTGAACCCCAATCAATCTCACACTGATCCAAGGTACAGTTATGCTCCTACGCCTCTGATCCCAGCAGGATGTTGCGTACTTGATTCCCTTAGCTGATCTCACCCACAACTAAGAGTTGCTACGACCCAAAGTCGAAGACTTTAATAAACAAATTTGTATCACACAGAAAGGTCTACGGTAATAGATAAATCCGTCTCCCATGAATATACTATGAGTTTTGTTCCATCTTTTGATAAATCAAGGTGAACAAGAACCAATTGATAAGCCGGACTTATATTCCCGAAGAACAACCTAGTATTATCAATCACCTCACAATAGTCTTAATCGACGCAGCGAAAAAAGATATTGTGGAATCACAAACGATGTGACGAAGTATTTTTGATTACTTTTCTATCTTGCCTATCGGAGATATAAATCTCGAGCCAATTATCACAATTGTACTCGTAACAATAGAAACAACAAGATCAGATCACACAACTACAAGAAAAGTAGTATCGGTCTGGCTTCACAATCCCAATGAAGTCTTTAAGTCGTTAACCTGGTTTTAGAAGAAGAAACCAAAGGTTAAAGGAGAATCGACTCTAGCTATGCAACTAATATCACACGTAAGGTGTGGGGATTAGGTTTCCCAGTTTCTAGAGTTCTCCCTTATATAGTCTTTCAAATCAGGATTTGCAATCAATGTTAGCTTGGTAACAAAGCATTCAATATTCACCGTTAGATGAAAACCTGATTAGATTCAAGCTAATATTTCTCAACCGTTGGATCAAAAACTTAGCTTGTTACACACAAATGAAATGTCCAATTTTGGGTTTAAGAACCGTTCCCAAACATTAACATTTGTTGGTTCAACAATAGTTAACCAAATGGTTAGCCATATGATTACTTTCATATCCACCATATTCTTTTTCACCATAACTAGTCCAAATGACTCAAATGAACTAGTTAGAGAGTTGTTCAATTGCTTAGATCTTATGTAACTACACAAGACACAATCAAAGCAAAAACGGTTTGATTCACTCGAATCGGTTCATGAACTTTATGCCACGGTTTGCAAAAGCATTCCTTAGTTTATATAAACATGAGTTCAAGAACAACCGGTTTTAGATATAACCTGCTCAAGTTCGCGGACTTAAGCTCACGGAAGGAATTCACAAACTCCAGCAGAAATTCTCGGGTCTAGAACTTCCGCCAGTTCACGGACTTGGCTCACGCCACATTTCGTTTCTCTTGATCAACAAAGTTCACAAACTTTGGTTCAAGGAATAAGGACTTATACATATATGTGACTCCACAACAATGCTTATATCCCACCAATGGTTATGTAATCTAAACTCTCATTTCAATCATTGAAACATTCTCAGAGGACGTTATATAACCGTTATTTACAGGCCATTTTTCGTCAGAGCAATTTCCAAAGTGATTGAAACATAACATGACTTTCGTCACTAGGTAAAGATGAATTTGGCTAAAGCGAAAGCTTACCAACATATATTTCGAGAAATAGATAAGCGAGATAAACTCGGTTCGAAATAGCAAATGTGTATAATGAAAGTCTATACATCAACACGACTTTTGTCTCAAGAGTAGGAGATAGAGTAGATAGACTTTTGAGTGACAAATAAGTTCAAGTCTCCACATACCTTATAGTCGATGAAGATCCACCAGTTCCTTGAGTAGTCCTTCGTCTTGTATGATGATTGGCATGGAGTCTTGAGCTCAGCTACACTTTCTATCCTAGTCCGAGATCTTTAGCTATGTAGGCTAGAAATCAAGACTTATAGTTTTGATCACTAACATTGACAAACATGCTTGAGATAGCAACACATGCGAGTTCGACCGAGCAATGCTCTAACAGAGTCTAGTCCAGTTGACCCAGTCAACTGTCTGTTTGGTCCTTTTTTAAAATATAAATTATAGTTTGGTCCTAGAAATTATAGTTTGGTCCTAGGGTGATGTCATGGATGATGTAATTGTCATCTTGTAGTGGCAGAAATACCCTTTTGGGACCATTACATCATCCATGACGTCACCCTAGGATATATATAGTCAATTATCAAGAGAGAGGATATTATTTTCAGATTCTCTTTCTCTTACCTCCATATTTTCAGATATACTCTCTCTCCTCAGTTTTTTCTTTTCTCTACAACAAATTTTCTCTGCTACTGTAAATAAGATGAAGAAGAAATAAAATGTTGTTGTTGATTAAATGATGAAGACGACGTTTTGATGTTGATGTTGTTGCGATTAGAGATGATGATGAAGACGATGAATCACATGAAGAAGATGATGAACGACGAAGCTTGATGTTGGTGATGATAATGAAGATGATGAAGATGAAGACGAACTCATCTTCTGCTACTGTTGTTGTTGTCAAAGATAGATCTGATGCTGTTGAAGATTTAATTAGGTTTTTGTTTTCTTGATGTTGCTGCGATTGGAGATGGTGATGAAGATGAAGACGAACTCAAAGATAGATCTGCTGTTGTTGAAGATTTAATTAGGTTTTTGTTTTCTTGATGTTGCTGCGATTGGAGATGATGATGAAGATGAATACGTACTCATCTTCATCTTGCTGTTGATGATTGATGTTGTTGTTGTTGCTACTGCTGTTGAAGACGACGAAGAAGATGAAGATGATGATGACGTTTTTATATGAAGTTCATTTCTGGAATGAACTCTTTTTTTTTTAGGTTTTAATATGGAGTTCATTTCTGGAATGAACTCTGTTTTTTTAGGGTTTTATATGGAGTTCATTTCTGGAATGAACTCTGTTTTTTTTAGGTTTTTATATGGAGTTCATTTCTGGAATGAACTCTGTTTTTTTAGGTTTTTATATGGAGTTCATTTTCTGGAATGAACTCTGTTTTTTTTTTTAGGTTTTTATATGATGTTCATTTCTGGAATGAACTCTGTTTTTTTAGGTTTTAATATGGAGTTCATTTCTGGAATGAACTCTGGTTTATGCTGGTGATTTCTGAAAAAATAAGTAGAAATTAACAAGAGTTCATTTTTGACGAATGAACTGCTAGAAGAAAATAAGTAAAAATTAACACAGAAGGGTATTTTTGTCTGTTTTATATTTTAAATAATTATGGACCAAACAGTAAAGGCGTTTTCCCAAAGGATTAAACAGACATGGGACCACTTAAAAAAGGACCAAACAATATTTTTCCCAACGGTAGGAAATACCATATGGTCCTAGGAATAATATATTAGGATGAGTCTAGTCCAGTTAGCAAATTTTCTAGTTAAAATTTTTTAGGGGAGGTAATGCAAATTAGCGATCTTTATAGGGGAGAAAACACAAAATACCCCATTTTAAATATTTAGCATTGCTACGACTCTCTTAAACACTTATATGACTTCACTGATCAGTAAAACACTTACGGAATCAACTCACCCACGTGAAGAACATCCAATATTGGTGAAGGAGGACAAAGTGTGTACGCTGAAGTATGGAATCAACTCATCCACGTGCATGCTTCAATCGAGAAATATGCTAAGAGAAAGAAACAACGACACGTGTAAAAGCAAGATGAAGATGGACAATAAGGATTAACAGGAGCGTTGGGAGCATTTAATGTTGTGTCAGAGTAATCAGCCATGAGAAGACCAAGTAGCTAGATAATTTGGCTAAGCAGTATAATCGGGACCGAACTCGATATCAGCGTGGAAAGTGTTACTCGATAAATGTGAAGCCCGAGGTCATATCTTGTCTATAAATAGAGGTTAATTGTGTATGTTTTAGACATGCTAAAAGAATAACTAAATATCTTGTGTAAAAGAATGACAATAAGCATATAAGAAGATAAAAAAACCATGTGGACAATTTTTTACCTTCACCAAAGGAAACATATCATTTCGAGTAACCAAATAAACATTATTACTACAAATCCGTAGATATAATTTTTATTAACGATCGAACCACGTAAAATCCTTGTATATTCATTCTTATTTACTTTATTTTATTCATATCCGCATACCGCATGTATTTTAACTTATACTCATTTTATCTTAAATTTCATATCGAATAGTTAGATTCACATCTCATGAGATGTGGGAATTTATGCAATTACACTATGATTTTAAAACTACAACTTATCATTTCTCGCAAGGGGAAAAACGGAAGAAAAACACGAGGGTATGCAGCAGCTTTGTTTAAAAACTATTAACACCCTAAAGCCTAAACTAGCAGTTTGAGCCTCACTGATCCGATCCAGTGTCACACAGTCAGATAGCCAGCCCGATTCGTAAGCAAATGTGCCGAGGATCCACAAGGCCCCAACTACATCAGCCCAGATTGTTATAAATTCCGAATGACTCACAATCTCAGTCGGTCAAGACTCGAGTACCTCTACCAGAAATTGCTTGTGTTTCTAAAAGTTAAACGCACGTGTTAATCCTAGATATGACAGATACCTATAACTGGTATTAATCAGAGATACACCCAAAAATTCATGTTTAGTTATAAATTCCACATAAGGAAAGAAATAAAAGAGACTTAGGTTCAGAAAGTGAACCTCTGCTATATATAAACTCGTCGAACTCGTAGATTTCACTTGCCGGATATCTCGAAGACATATATACATGATCAGAGAAGCTTAACACCAACGCTTTCCGAGAAGTTTAGAACTCTGTTTCTCCCTTTCTCACTCATCACGTGACTTTTATGTTGAGTTCTTTCTCACTCATCACGTGTCTTTCATCTGTGTACTTCTCTCTCTATCAAGCATTCAAGCTATAGATCGGATCTCTCTTTCTCTTCCTTTCCTTTTTCCTTCTTCTTCTTCATCATCATCTCTCTCTTTCATTCTTTGGCCCTAGAAATCACCTCCTTTTATTAGTCTCTCTCTTTCTCTGCAATTTCATACTTCTATTTTCTTCCTCCCTTGAGATTTTGCAGAGAAGATATGAATTCGGGGACTCAAGATTCGAGCAATCCCCAGACAACTACAGCAGAAGATGAGACTTCTAAACGAAACACTGATTGTGTTTATTTTCTTGCATCTCCTTTGACTTGCAAAAAGGTAACTCCTTTTTTTTTTCTTCTTTTTTTGTTTATCACTCTGTTTATAATTAGGTTTTTTCTTTACTTGTTTCGGGTGTTTATTTAAATTTCCAATCTTGTTTTTGACAAAGTTGGGTTCTTTTTGGGGTTTAGGGTTCAAATATTATGGTAACCTAATAGAGTAATAGGAAAAATTTAGGGTTTTCTTCTTTGAGCTGTTCGTGAAAGTTGTAACCCATTACAATTGATAAAGGGTTTCGCTTTTCAAATGATTAGAGTTGAAATTGGATCAATTTAATTTGTTATACCGGTTTTAGAAATAGTTAGATCTTAGTGATTAGGGATAAAAATATCCCTCTTTGATGGTTTTAGTTTAATCAATTTAAGTTGTTTTGTCCTTTTGCTTGCAAATTGACTGATGAATAATATAGATAAGGATGGAATTCTGTCAATTTGAAAGCTGAAATGGCATGATAACGTATGGTGGAGTAGTATTCTGAATTACTACTTTTGTTGGAACAACAAGATTTAGACTTTACTTGTAAAAGTACCTTCACTTTAGGAACCAAAATTTTGATTTCTGCCCTAACATAACTAGAATTAGTTGTGAACTAATGTACACATGATGAAATTATTACTTATTACAATATAAGTCTCACTGATCTTATTTTTTTATCTTCTTACAGGGAAGTGAATGTGAATTTCGCCACAGCGAAGAAGCTAGAATGAACCCTCGAGATTGTTGGTACTGGATGAATAGCAATTGCTTGAATCCCAAGTGTCCTTTCCGACATCCAGTGAGTTTCTTTTATTATCTTGAATTTAAGGCTCAGTTAGATGAGTGATTATTTCGCTTTCTCAATTATATCTAACTAATATGGTAGTAGAGAAATCGGATTCAGGGTTTTGTTATCATATTTATTGCTGCTATTGTTGTTTTTGGACAAGAGTTCTAATTTATTCCTTCTGTTACTGTAATTTATTACCTCTTATGTTTGTCGTATTATGTATTTTTCTCCTAATACGTTTTGTTGCATTTTCAGCCACTCGATGGCCTGCTTGGAACTGCGACGACAACTTCGACGAGATCATCTATGCCTCCTTCATTGGCTGCAGCGCCAATGCAGATTCCCACAGCCTACAATCCTGTTACTAATGCGGGGAAACAAATGAACCCCCACACACAAGCGACCCCCTGTTATTACTTCCAAAAGGGACATTGCTTAAAGGGTGACAGATGTGCATTCTTGCATGAAGTGTTTGTTGATAATTCCACCCTTCAGCCGCCTGCAACAAAGGTCACTAACTCTGTTTCTGAGCCTCAGATTCCTAAAAGAGTTGGTGCAGGTCTTCAAAGGTGTAGTACGCAACAACAGAAGACCCAGCAAGGAAACTTTGGAAAGCCAGTGGAATTAAAACTTGTAGCGAAACCATCAGAAAACAATGATTTTGCACAAATAAAGTACGGAACAGATGTTAAGAGGTCTGTGCCACAGGTAGTGAACTCGTTCCGCGAAGAGCTTCCGAGGTACAAACCACCGAATAGTCGTACAGTTACCAGTGCAGACCCAGTTAGCAGGACTCATCGTTCTCGACAAGCTTATCCAATGGATTATCCGACCTTCCAGAATGGCAAGGAACCTGATGAGTTCTTGTCAGAATCGTCTCCTGGTTTTGATGTACTTGTAGATGACGAGCTGAGAGATTCTGACTACTACCGCAATGAGGATGATTTTGGGAGAATGGCGAGCCATGATGGAAGACGTGTAAGCTCTGTGAACGAACTTGATCACAGACGATCCTCTGATTACAGTTCTGTGAGTAAATTTGACCAAGAAACATACAACGGTTCTCGCGGGTTTGATTCATATGGACGGGTGCAGGATCAGTTTCTTCAGGAAAAGCGACGACCTTCATCAGAGAGAGTTACTGAGAGGCCAGTTTTGCTTGAAAGGAGGGGGTCTTCAAGAGCTCGGAGCCCGAATCAGATTGATAGATCGGATTTGCGTTATCATCTGGCAAAACAGAGGAAGGTTGATGGGTCGAGGTCGGCTGTTAGTCCTGATCGCCGTGGTGAGTTTTACAAGAGAGATGACCGTGAGCGTGATCGTGACCTTAGTTTTGGGGATGAGAGGTCTCGTGATCATTCTCGTCGGAACCCACGTGAGAGCTCCGTAATAAGCAATCGATTGCAAGGTAGAATACAAATCCCTGGTAGATCTCCACCAGACAATCGCTATAATGATTCTCATCAAGAGAGGGAGATGGACAGCGAAAGACATGGGGGTAGATTGTCACCACCTAGTCGGTTGCTAACCTCGTCCATCCCAGGTAGGCTTCAAGACAGAATAAAGCAAAGAACGCTCAACAGTTTCACTGCAGATGATAGAAGTTTCAGGACTCCACCAGTCAGAAGGGACGAGGCAGATAACGGCACTTTAAATTTTGCTGGTCCAAAAAGGCTAGCAGAGCTAAAAGGACCAAAGGTTTCTGATGAGAATCATTGGAAAAACAAAGAGACCAGAAAGCTTGTGAGTTATCATGAAGCAGATGGGGCGCTTTCTTTTGATGGTCCAAAGCCTTTGGATGTGATTCTTAAAAGGAAACGAGAAGAAGGAAATTCGGGTTCCGGAGATGACCCTGTTTCTGCCAACGAAGAGGAAAGTCGGACTAGGAGGGGTATGCCATCTAGAGAAGAAGATGTTGATGAAGAAGAAGAAGGTCTGATCTCTGCAGAAGGTGATGATGCTGCAGCTCATGAAGCCCACTCCTCTGAACCAAAAGGAGTTGAGCTACAAGATGTGGAACACGAGATGGTTAATGACAAATTGGACGACCAAGAATTTGAATCTTATGATCAGAGAGATGCGGAATCTGATTACGAACCAGTTGATGGTGGTGTGGATTTCAAGACAGAAGAAGATGATATTAATGCTGAAGCAGAAGCAGAAGAGGATTTCTCTGATGATGATGGGGATGATTTTGCAAAGAGAATTGGTGTAATGTTTTCTTGAGGAGAGAGATTTAGATCATATTGACTGCTTCCTTACTACTGTATGATGATTTGGGTACCAATGGTCTCACTTGTAGGGGCTGCTGCTTCAATCTCAAGATTAGTACAAGACAGCTCTAAAGAGCAATGTATTAGATATATTTGGTTTTCTAAGTATTAGTAAGGAAACCTTTTTCTTTTCTTTTCGTTTTCTGCTTCTTTGTTATGTATCAGTAGTGAAAGAAGAAGTCCTTTTCACTGTATTTAGACATTGAGTGATAATCTCTTTCTGGGCAATGCTCATAAATATTTAAGCAGTTCAATACTGAAAATTTTGTTTATTTATGCCATAGGGCATTTCCTTCCAGTGGTTGCTCAATTCAATTGTTTTTTCCTATAATTAGCTTGTCTACTACAGTTTTTGCAATAAAAGCAAATCACATAAGTGGTGCAACCCAAAAAAAAAAAAAAAAAAAAAAAAAAAAA